>NC_086331.1:74119830-74419830 GCF_032445375.1 Bacillus rossius redtenbacheri
GAAAAAACATTTTACATATATGTAATCAGCGAAAAAAATACTTTAGGAACACCTAATATCAGAGAATCATAGAAATCATGTTGCATAATGTAATCATTTCTCATTTCAATATTATTAATAACCTAGTCGTAAATAATTTTTTATTTGGTTTCAGGTGTAAGAAGAACTGCTTTACAATTTTGACGACGTAGATAAAGCCTTGGTATACGACCCCTTATAGATGATTTGCAATCTAGAGCCGAACAAGATTTGCTTTTGCAAAGGATGATAGAGTTGACTTATATTAAATAACACCGTCCTAGGAATGATGATGCTTCTTTGAGGGTGAGCTCATTTAAATACAACGTTCTTAGTCGTGAAACTATGATATATTGTTACGATTTACCGCGGGTTCGTAAAGGATAGCCCAATTAAAGATTTTATTATACTACACAGTTTTATTTATTACCACTACTTGTCACTTAAAAATAATCTTCTAGATTGGCAAATAATTAATTACACTTAAAGAAATGTCAATTCCCCAGACACTCGTTCCACACACCTCGCTGGGCCGCACCTCTAGCGCAACTCTCGCCGCAGCACCCCTCGTGGGTCTCCGCCGCGGGACTCCGTCGCCACACTCCGCCGCCGCCGTCACACCCTTCGCCGAGATCCCACTCGACGCCTCGCTCGGAACTTCACTCGGGACTCCGCCGCGCCCGCGACTCTATCGCCCGGAAACTCCGCCGCGGGAAAACTCCCGACTCCACTGAACTCACTCACTCCCTGCCCTGGAACCTTCGTCCAAGGACTTCGCCACTCTGCCGCACCCGCGGCACTATCGCCCGGAAACTCCGCCGCGGGAGAACTCCCCACTCAGACTCACTTACTCCTGACGTCCTCGGACCTATATATAGGCCCCAGCAATTCCAGAACTCACGAGAGCGGCCGGGGCCTGTCGCGTCATCGCAAGCTGTCCCGACGGCAGAAATCTTTCGAAATCACGTGTCGGCGGCTCGCGCAACTCCCAGCTGTCCGGTGTCAGTTACGTGTCAAAGGCAGGGCGCCGCGTGGGGAGTGCGGAGGGCTGGAGGGAGATAAGCGGCGACCCAGGTGCGCACGGCACATCTCATGTTACGGCGTGCACCTGTGGCCTTGCTAACGTTCGTAACAATATGTTTGTTAGGAGGCTTTTTTAAAGCTGTATGATGTGAATGTTAAGCTAATTAAATGTATTAGACACTTTTATTTGGAGGTAAAATCACCAAGTGACAAGCGTGGCAGACATCATTTTCTAAGAAAATTGGCCCACACGAACTTTTGAACATAAGTTGATAGGTAAAGTATGTTCTGGGACAGGGGGTGAGGGGTCGGGATCCGGGGGATCCGCGGCGGCCATCTTGGAATATGTCACTTCCGGCGGCCATCTTGGATTTGAATTTGACCTTTGACCCCGGCGGCCATCTTGGATTCTGCCTTTTTGTTTTCTAGAAAATCCCACCGAATTATGACGTCACGTACATCATCTTGAAAATCCTCAAATATTAACTTAGAAAATCGGGAAAAAATTTATAAAAAATATTAATAAAATTTTAATTAAAAAATTGATGACTTGGTCATCGAGCTCCTCACTCCCGTGCGTTGCACTTTTCGTTACGATGCCATCATCATCAAGCTCCCCACTCCTACCATTACAATTTTCGTTACTTCGTCATCTTAAAAAATGTATTATCAAAATAAAAAATTATACCATTATAGAATGCTGGAAGCAGCCATCTTGTTTAATGGAGACTGTCATCTTGATTTCATCTGATGGATGTCGTCATCGGGTGTAGGTTTCTAAAGTATGTTAGTTTATGTAAGGTCGGGTTTATATGTCCTACTAGTGTTGTTATGACCCTAATATACCAAAAAATTCACAAATATTGTTCAAATAAATCACAAAATCCACAAAATCCACAGTCATTTAATTGCTGTGATCACCATTTTTTCTTAAATACATAATCATTTATTGGTTTTAACTAAAATATATGTCATCAATACTATAATTGTGGATGCGATGGTTTTAATAATGATAATTTTATTACTCCATCTTAGCGGACCAGAAATTTTTCAGAGTCCTCACAAGTCCGTGTTTGCGTACTCGTGTTTTAAAGCTTAACGGAAGCAGATATTTTAATGTTTGCGTACATGTTTTCACTACCTCTTCCACGTAAAAGTACCTTCTTAACTATAGCCAGTTACCTTGAAACATAAATTCAAAGAAATAAATTAAAAAAGATAATTTATTAACAAAAAAACATATAATCATCAAACCCCCTCAAAATATTTACATCATCAGCCACAAAATCGACCACATAAAAACATTTTCAGGAGCCGCACCTCAACACTCAACCCACGAAGCACATAACTCTAGGCTGTCGTAACGAGCGTTGAAGCCCTCTTCCAACATTCGTAGTCTCTCGCCCAGCCCGGCACACCCACACACTTGGCTGCTGTCCCCTTCCGATGGTGTGTTCCACCTACACTGCAACAGTGGGGTAGGAGATGCAGCCGAACTGGGTGTAGGCAGTGGTGATGGCGTCGACGGTGTTGACACCGCTGATGTCGGTGGCGTGCGGCGACCCGCAAGCTCCATCAGCGGCGTCAGCCACCCATCCAAGCGTGGTGTAGCCGACGGAGCTGTCCCATCCACAGGATGCGTCTGCCGCCCAACGACAATCGGGATGAGGGGCGGTGGCGGTCCGCTTGTTACAGTCCGACTGGTAGTAGACTGCTGCCGGACAGCAGCAATGGGGATGAGGGATGGTGGTGGTCCGCACGTCCCAAAAACCTGCTGCGTCGTCTGCGTCGACGAGAGATCCAGCGGCGAGCGGTCCCGCTCAGGAGCCCGCCCCCACGGATCCTCCCGCGTCCAGCGACGGCCTTGGCGACGACACCGCTCAATCTCCGACCAGTTGTGGAGATAGGTCTCCTCGCATATGCCCATACAGCACAAAAAGTTTCAAATACATTTCAGAAATGTAACTCTTGAAAAATTGTTACCTTTTTGTCGATATTTCAGGTATGTTTCAGATACGTATAAATGTCCGCGGACAGAGATATAACAGTGTTATATTTCAGAAACATTCCTCAGCCATATCCCTTAAATATAACAGTGTTACGTTTCAGAAACATTTCCCAGCAATACCCCAGATACATATATAATATACATGTCTGAAATATGACACTGCCACATCTCTGATACATTTCCAAGACATATGTCTGAAATATGATAATGCGACAGCTCCGATATATATACAAGATGTGTGTTTGAAATATAGCACTGCAATATTTCCTAAACATATCCAAGATATCTGTGTGAGATATAACACTGCATTATTCTTGTAATATTTTAGTCACGTTTATGACTCATCACAGTGTGTTACGTTTCAGACAGAATAAAATAACATATTTGTAGTATACAAATGCAATTACTCAGAAACATATAAGTACTATATTTCATATATTACATATCAGCATATTATTTGTGTAGCATAGCACTGCAATACATCAAAACATTTCAGGTTTATAGGTATTTCTTAAATATTTTGGGCCATACTAAAATTTATCACAAATCTTAAAGTATTAAATACTGAAAAAACGTATCAAATATTACATCCATTAAATTTAAAATCAAAATGTTTCTGAAACTCCAATGTTACAGTTAGATAATACGTGACATTAAGTAAACTATACCAACACCTACACACAATATTTTTGTGTAAATGTATGCTGATAAGATTCTTTTTTTTATGAATATGGCTAGTAGATCAGAGATAAGCATATACCATTACTAGCTATAAATTATCAGGACACTTAGATGAACATATATTCCTTCTAACACCTCTTTTTACACCCCCCCTTCCCCCCTGTAGAGAACCATTAACAATCTCGGTCAAACTGTATCAAACAAGAAAATGACAGGAATATGCAGTAGTGTCAATGCAAAGTCAAATGCATTATCAATTGATGGCATAATTCATGTCATCCACATTAAATAAATAAAATATATTAACCCATACCAATATTTTGTACAAGGCCTACTCATTTTAAATTTACACTGCACGCCAAAAGTATAGTCACACTGACTGAGTGGAATTTCACAACAAAATTGCAAAAATATATTCGCTGCCACTTCATATATACACTCATTTTCCCTCAACTAGGAAAGAAAAATTCAGAAACCAATTTTATATATATTTTTATTCTTACAATAACAGCATTATACAAATAATTATAACAATAAAATAAAAACATAATAATATGAAATATTTTGAAAAACAAATACATAAGATGTTTTTAGACATCGCATGTGCAACTGTTAGCATAAAATATGTATTTCACACTTATTTGCCAATACTGCTTAGATTGTATAAGATTATAATACAAACATTGCTGTTGCAAAGTTTTCCAATGTAGGCCTACCAGTAGTTTAAAAGATTAAGTTAATATCTGTCAAAATAACAGGTAATTTATAGCTATTCCATTAAAGCAATAAAACTTAATGGAGACTTCATCTGAATATCTACATGCTGTATTTTATAACATTTTAACTGAATGTAACATGCACATATGAAACACAGATACTGTAATTGTCGGAACACCGAAATCTGTTAAATTACTGCGCTTGAACTGCATTGATTTACAATTAAAATAAACAAATATCTAGATCTTTTATGCTAATTTTACTACTAGTATCATAAAGTGTGCAATTATCAGTATCACAATTAGTTATCTTAATTAAATTTAAAGCACATCTGCTTAAGAAAATACATATGTAGTTGCAGTTTAACATCTGCCTACAATATGAAATTGGCAAATTTAATGAACATTATAACTTTACTAAAGAACAGCAAACCTTTTAAGAAGTTTTCCTGATTAATTAGGTTCCAAAAATTTAATTACTCTCTATTAATAAAACAACTATACATATTATGAAGTTTTTAGTTAATTAATTTAGTTAATTAAGTGAAATTGGCCAGTACTTATAAAAATTTCTTAGGAGAGCTTCACTCTACTTAAAATCATGTATTTAGTGAATGACTTCTGTTATGACCAAGGAAACTTTCTAAACTAAATATTTTTCTCCTTGGAATTAAATTAACGCAGTTTAGTAGAAAGAAAAGTGGTATGCTAAGCAAACATGAATGCTATCATACAATTATAACAAATGGATGTTTATTTAACACTATATTTCATCGAATGTGTTAAAATAACCATAAACGTCTAACAAAAATAGTTTTAAAAAAAATCATCATCTGACTAAGTATGTGTAATGAATGCTTTCAGTTATTTGCAACAAATTATTATAATGAATTAAAATTACATACTTAGAATTATTGAAATAAATGCTTGAGGGGTCTTGCAGGCAGTTATTTCTAAATCAGACCATTTGAAGCATTGACTACTTTTATGAACTTCTTAGTATAAATATTGAAAATATTTGCAAATTAAAATATAAGTTTGAAAAAATTCATATAATTGTGAATAGTACACAACTTAACAAAATATTCACTTTCTCCATAACATAGAAGACAGGTGGCTGCACGTACTCACAGGATAGCACGACGTGCAATTTTTACCTTCACCTGAAGAAGAGGGTTAAAACCATCGAAATGTCGTGAATCGTGCAGCCGCGTGAAAATGTGCCGTTCTCGTATGTGTTTCTACCTACAAGTGCTATCCTGTGAGTACTTGCAACCACCTTTCTTCTATGTTATTGAATTAGTAGCCTAGCGGCCTTGAAACATTCTATTTATATATTTAAAATATTCAATTTGTCGTATTTGATATTGTATAAAGTTTTTTTAAGTGCATTTTATACTACGCATGGAAAGAAAAATATACATAGTACTTAATTTAAAATGCTCACGAGACTTATTACAGTACATAAATAGTGTGATAAACACTTATAATACATAAATTAAAATAAAAGTATGTAGGCTAGAGTTTCAAAGCCAAAAGATGGATAAATTCAATTAAACACCTCCTTTAGTGAGAAGTAAAATGTCTGCACCATCTAGAGTGACCAGTTTTACTGTTGTATAAATATTAGGAGTGGAATCATTTTAAATGGTTATCGACTTATTGTTAACCATTATTAACAGTAGTATTTTCGCTTGATTTTTTTCACTTTAAAATAGTTCGAAATTTATTGCTGGTATGTAGTTAATTTCAACTAAATACAAGCATTAATCGCAGATCAGTTCAGAAAACATACCTAATCTCTTTACATTCGAAGCTTCGAAAATTAAAATTTTTGTCCGAACCTAATACCAACGACTACAATTTTCAATTTAATTTCAACAAATTTCAAAATTTTGCACAGCATTAAGAGAGCTCCAATGTAAGTTCCATACGTATTTCCTGAAGACATCCACTGCATAATCTCTTCACTCCCTTTTATCTGTCACATTCACTTTCCTAAAACAAATAAAACTGACATTTCACACAGATATCACCAACAGCATGAAAGCACTATTTTTAACATGAAAATAGTAAATAAACTCTAGACAAAACACACAATTTCATTTGCAAACATTAATTAGTAAAAGGTCACCTAAAGAAGAAGGCTTAGCAGAACCAAAAGACCATCTGAAAAAATAAATCTCCAACAAACCACTACCTGCCTTAGCATGAATACTTTTAAGTGGTGATGGGTGGGTGGTAGGTGGCAACGTCACTACCAAATGCAGACAAGAATCACGAAATGTAACCGAGTGTAATAAACTAAATCATTTTTTTTAAATGTATAGCTTGTTTAAACTATACTTGCTTAAAATCTGTAATGATTTTGTTGTATAAAGCCTTAAAGTTCTGTATCCCCTTTAATGAATCATATTTTACACACACACACACACACACACACACACACACATATATATATATATATATATATATATATATATATATATATATATATATGTTTGGTTTATCAGGGCGGGATTTGTAATTGCTTTATTACTTTTATTTATAGTATTGCAGGTGGGAACAAAATAATGTTACGATTTAACGCGGGTTCGTAAAGGATAGCCCAATTAAATATTTTTATCACACACACAGTTTTATTTATTGCCACTACTTATGTCACTTACAAATAATCTGAAATGGCAAATAATCAATTGCACTTTAAAAATAATGTTGCTTCCCCAGTCACTCGTTTTCACACACTGCACACCTCGCTGGGCCGCACCTCTGGCGCAACTCTCGCCGCAGCGCCCCTCGTGGGCTTCCGCCGCGGGACTCCGTCGCCGCACTCCGCCGCCGCCGACACTTGCCTTCGCCGAGGATCCGTTCGACGCCTCGCTCAGAACTTCGCTCGGGACTCCGCCGCGCCCGCGACACTATCGCCCGGAAGATCCGCCGCGGGAAGGCTCCCGCCTGAACTCTCTCTCCGAACTCCCACCGACTCTCTGACTCCTCGGGCATATATATAGGCCCCGGCGCAATTCCAGAACTCACGAGAGCGGCCGGGGCCAGTCGCGTCAGTCCACGCCGACACGACGGTAGAAATCTCTCGAAACACGTGTCGGCGGCTCGCGTAACTCCCAGCTGTCTGGTGTCAGTTACGTGTCAAAGGCAGGGCTCCGCGCGGGGAGTAGTGGGAAGGAGGGGGGAAAGCGACAATCATTGTTGTCTTCCAGGCGCGCGCGGCTCATATCATGTTGCGGCAGTCGCCAGCCAGCTCTGCACCTGCACGTGTCCCGGCCTTGCTCACGTTCGTAACAATAACATTGACGAAAGAATGATATGTCCGTTGCATATTGTTTCGATAGTTTTAATAACATACACTTAAATTTTTATGTTGCGGAATGTAAGAAAACAGTATGAAAACAATAATTTACCCACAATATTAGCCTATGATTACATTTCCTTTCAAACTTATGTGACTATATTAACATAATACTAGTGCAACATTTTCTGTAGGTCTAATATTTTACGATATACCACCAAAATTACAATGTTCCAAATTTGTCCGAAGCCACAAGCAGTCAGTAGCAACAAGCAATGCAAATGTTTGGCTGAAGTCACGCTGAAGTCCCGTTGTTTATTGAAAACAAAAGAACGATGAGCATTGGGTAGTAATAATTAACATCTGCAAATCTTTGTGACCAACACAAACAAATCTCTCATGATTAGTCTAAAATTGTGAGTCATTTTAAACACATTAATATGTTTTATAAATACAATTAACTGGATACACAAAAAAAAATTATTTTGTTTAGAAAAAATGGTATTAGTGTTTTTTGTCGTAAACCACTTATTCAATGTTGGTGTTTGTATTGCTACCTACTGCAATAAGAGCTTCATATGCAAACATTAATACCTACAAACTGTGCATAAGGATTAAATTACAAATGTATAGACACAAGAAACGTAGGTGGAATTGCAAAAAGTCCAGTGTTGCGAATGACAAATGGAAAAAAAAAACTAATTTTGTCAAGAAGATATAAGTTTTTACTTAGGCTAAAGATACATATTAATAAAACCCACTCTGAAACATGCATTAAATTATTACAAACCAAATATAAATATAGTTGGGAAAATATCTGGAAAAAATTTTTACTGGAACAAAAATATTGTTTACAATCTAACCTTTGCATTATGAAAAAGTATTTATTATAAATTTCTGTATAAGAGCAGCTAAACAGGACTAAAAACAGCACATTTAAATAGTATTTCTTAAAATAATAAGTTCGTTACTTACCGATTTCAATATTATAACGATCAAGACGATAGTACTGTTGCGGGAGAGGGGGAAGAATGTGTTTTAGGATAATATTAATTCACTTACATAAAAGCGAATGATAACCGGGATATATTGGACAAAAAAGTAATACGGATTAAACTTTAGGGATCAAGTAGTTTATTTCACAGCAATGATTGAAAATATTTAAATATCCTATGTACGCAATAACAAAAATATAATGAATATTTCTAACACACAGTCTAGGTTCTATATAGTAATATGTAAAATACTTACGACTATACAACGTTTAGTAATGCTAGGCTTAATACGAATATTGTATAAAGAACATAATCGTACCTTACAGATCAAAAATCACTACAAACATAACCATATGAACATTGCGGACAACAACAAATCAACAGGAAACAAATTAACAGTGCACTGTGGGTAAATAGCGTAGATTATTTCAGCTATGTACCAGGTACATCACTTGATATATGTTCCATTTTCGAAATACTGTTATATTTCATACATATTTCGAAACACATATGAATGAAATG
Source organism: Bacillus rossius redtenbacheri (assembly GCF_032445375.1). Lineage (NCBI taxonomy): Eukaryota > Metazoa > Arthropoda > Insecta > Phasmatodea > Bacillidae > Bacillus > Bacillus rossius. The sequence goes on from NC_086331.1 coordinate 74,129,101, forward strand.
TTGCAAAGAAACATGTCTGAAATGTTTATGAAAGCTGGATTGTGAAATGTTATGTATTTGAAACATTGCAACGTAACTTAAATGTAACTGAAACATTCTGTGCTGTATGGGCATTAAACATATATACAAGGTACATAATAACACTGTGTTCTGGAAACTACCACCAGGAGAGAAATGAAATTGGTAAAACAAAGAAAGGACTGTACATCTTTGACGACAAACCACAAATTCCGTGAAGTAAAAAAAAATTATAGAGCACTGGAAAAAATTTAATCAGAAAATTATTTAAATGATTAAGGAAATTTTTTTACTGTTCTAATCTAGTGCAGATTTTCGTTGAAGACAGTAGCATTTAAGTAGTACCAACGCTACCGAACCTATCAAGAAAAACGCAAGGTCGCGCAGGTTTTTTTCCAAACCGCTTTTTATAAAAATTTCCATTAAAATTAATAATATATTTCACTTACTACAAAATATTTAAAAAGGAAGAAAATATAAATCTCTGACTCAAAAAGCAACACTAAACAAAGCGACGAAAAAAGATGACAGTAAGGGCTCAGTTTAAGTCAGAAACCACGTTGAACAAAAAACTAAATATTAGGTGTAGGAGCATTAAAAAAAATATATATCCCATTTCAAGGTCCTTACTTCATAATATCTAAGCCTAATAAAATACTGGTTTTTATTAGTACCATAATCTAAAAAATAAAGCAAATGTAAATAATGTGTAAAGAAAACAAATATATGCATGGGTAAAGGGAATGTTTGGCAATGGAAGTTGAAATTATAACCAGTGAGCTATTATTAAACTGCAGGTAGTTTAATTTTCTAATACATTTAAAATGTTCTGCCCTAGAACCGTTCTAGTGAAATTTCATGATTATATGTTAAAACGTGTAATAGCTATCAATGGTGCTACTATGATGCTAAAATGCTCTTGATATTTATTTTTATTATTGAACTAGCTAATAACCCCCGGCTTTGCTGGCGCAAGGAAATAGACACAATTAATTTTCATGTGTAAAAATAACAAAATCATTTTAAAATGATATTTAATAAACTGGTTATGCGTAAGCCTTTTTTTATCATTTTTTTTGGTATAGAATAAGTAACTGATTTTCTAATTCCCAATTTAGTGTGTTCAAGGATATATTTTACCTTGATGAATTCTCACCTGCTTACCATTTGATGAATTAGCCAATTAAAAAAAGTAAGAAAAATGAATCTAATCCATTTTAATAAAGATTATGTCATCGTTTGCACTTAAAATTTAAATTATTTTGGTTATATCTATGCTTAGAATAATGAAATGATTTTACATTATTATAGAATCATTATTTTAAGATATGTGAAAAAATGGCATTTTTATTTGAAATGTAGAATACAATTATTAAATATTTTATCTTACATATCAGTTGATTCTTAGTTATGCTTGGCATTACTTAAACAAAATTTATTAATTTTTACCCATATCCTCTTTTCCAACTGGGCTATATGTGAACATTCAGAATATCGAATTTAGTAAGTATTAAACCAAACATATCCCGTTTACTGCAAATGTCAACTTCAAAATATTTCTAATAAACTTACATTTACATTTAATTTAAGTTTATCTTGCCAATATGGTTTTAGTGGATTAGATTACTTTTTTTTTAAATAATATCCAAACCTTTTACAACATAAGAAGTATTGTTTAGGAGAATGTTAAATAAGAGAAGGTAGTTTAAGATGAATATTTGCAAATATCTTGACGTCAACCGGGCCTGCGCCCCAGGAGCCTGGTTAGCCTCCGCCCCCTTTCCCCTCGCCAAGGCACACTTCATTCACTGGCATTTGTACCATTATGAAACTACGTAGTCGTGTGTTTGAATAGCGCGCCACAAACTACCACAAGAGGGCGCTGTACCGGCAGTGCGACGTCCCCTTAAATTTATAATAAATACATTGTTAATATATTTTTCCCCGTGTAATTGAGCCGCCACTGACGGGCAAGTGGGCTTTTTCTTTGTTCAATAAATAATTTTATTTGTTTAATATAAAGATGATGCCGGGCGGACTCGAGCGGACCCGAACGTGAGCCGAAGTCGGCCTTTATTTTAATCTAATAAATTAATAATTGTTTGTTTAGTAAAAGAAAAGCCGTGGGAGAGCGTGCCATAATTATAAAAAGGTTTTTGTATTTGTCCTACGTAAGATTTAAAGACACTTAATCATAAGAGCGTAATGGTAATCTGGCCTAGCGGCAAGGCGCCATTATGTTCCGGGAGAACCCAGCGCTCGGCCAGTTTTCCGCCGCCATAGACCGTGGTAAGACGCAGCAGCCTTCAGCACCCCGGGGACTTCACCCTTTGTACTCTGATCCGTAGTTCTGCTTTATCTTTAAACAATTATCAATCACTTTCGCGCTATGCTCGGGGTTTGCCTCGATCGAGGGATTGTTTTATTCAATCTTTCTCAGCTCTTAACGAGACTCTTTTTAAACACATACAACGTAAAGGCTTTGTGCGGCCTCTTGTGTAGGTCTCACTACCTTATATCGATTGAGTGCCTTGGGCCTTTGAACTGTATCATCTCGAAGCTGTGTATGGGAGCGTGTGTACACATTAAATACCTTAAGTATGAAACTACCTTAATTATTTTCTTTTACCGACCACGTTGCGACCTATCCACTGTGAGCAGGCATGTGGGACGCCATGAGAGTTCACGACTCATTAATATATTATAAGCGTGCCTGACGCTGAGAGTGGTCCAGGTCTGAGCGAATTACGTGTGGCAACTGAGGGTCGAATCTTGCCTCACACGGGCGACATCACGCCCTGAGGCGGGTCTCAGCTTGGTCCACGTGCCCTTCCACGTGGTGGCGACCACTATCTATCATCACCGTAAAGACACTCTGAAAACCCTAATCACGACAACGGCTTCCAAGAGCGTGGGGAAAGTTATTAGCTACCGTAGTTGACAGACCTGTACGAGCGAGCGTGCGAGATAGGCGGTTGTGCACCGGAGCGCGAAGAGTAGCAGACGGACAGCGCAGACAAGGGGAATTCCGGCAAACCACGTGACAGGCCGAGCGCACGTTTACAGGAAGTTCGCAACAAGGGACCACGTGACTCGCATTGGCGTGGCAGACTGTTCGTGGAGCGTTTGTGTGAGTGCTGGAGGGTGTACCGAGGTGCGGAGCGAAGAGAAGAGAGGCAATCGACCGGCCTTACCACGGCACATGGACATGTCAGGTAATAATCCGGGCGCGATGCAGGCAAGCACTTTGTTCAAAATAAATAACTCGTTCTGTGTTATGTGCGCACGACCTCGCCAGGTAGCGGGATGGCCGATGTGTCGTGGGTAGACACGTGTGTGTGTGTCTAGAGCAGTGCGAGGGCCCACGTGACCACGACGGCGCCGACGCGAACGAGACGAGCGGAACGGAACACGTCAAGTGCACTGATGCGAAATGCGAGGGGACGACACGTGAGGGAGTTGGTGTAGGAAATTCCGAGCGTTTAAACACATGGAGTGTTTCGGAATAGCAGACGCAACTTTCTTCCGAGATGTTTGGTACACCTGCCAGTGGTGCCACGACACGAGGCAAGCAACGACTGAAAAACCGAACCAAGTCCCGAACTTCACCGATCAATCACGTGTTAGGCTCATTCCAGTAGGCCACGTCGAACTGCCTGATTTTGCCGGATGTACCAGCGACGACCCGCGAATGTTTGTAGACACATGTCGGGAGCGGCTTAGCCGGTATAGAGTGCCAGACGGCGAGTGGTTAGGTCGCATAGGGAATGTCCACCAGGGTGATGCAAAGACATGGTGAAACATCGTGCACGAGTATGACATGCCCTGGGTGGAGTTTACTAGGTGATTTGAGACCCAGGACACGGACATTAGAGCGGAAATGAAAGTGCGGATGGAACTGTACTGTCTAGAGCAAGGGAAGAATGAATCGGCCGAAGCCTTTATCGTAAAGAAAGTTCGTTTGTATAAGCGGCTGTTCCCCACAAGTGAGCCGGCAGATGTGCTAGAGAGGGTGGTGGAGTTGATGCAACCAAAGCTCCGCCCGCACCTACTCTTGGTGACGCACCTGTCAGCCGAGGGATTCATTGAGGATGCCCGTGCAGTAGAACACGATCTGAAGGCCACGAAACCCAGCAAGACCAGTAATGCGCCACCAGTCAAGCCGGGAGCAGTGACGTCAGTGCAGGAGAAGGTGCTTGTGCCATACGTCAGGCCCGTCAACACCCGACGCGGCGAGCGCGACCCGGAAAACCACTCACTGCAGGCCTGGCGGAGATGCGGCATCGGCAAGGGCCTCCCTCCTCAGGCCACACGTTGCCCGGCGGGCACATGCCACTGGCACGAGCACTGCCTGGTGCAGAACAACTTCCGACCAGACTTCACGGCGCCGCAGACTTCGGGGAATGGACAGCAGGGGGCGCAAGCGGACAGCAGGGGGCAGCAAGCTAAGTCGTCCCACCTCCCCCGCCACATCTAAAGAACCAGAACCAACTACTGCAGGACCTCTTCTGGGGCATGTGGGATCAGCGGTAGCAGAGCTTCTTAGGATTACCGTGGTTTTCAATGAGTGCAGATTCCCGTGGTTGTCAATGGGTGCACTGTCAAAGCCCTTGTCGACACCACCGCCAGCTACAACTGCGTCACGGCGCGGTTGGTCGACCACACCAGGTTCGAGCCCAGACCAGGCCGACTCCAACTGGTCACTATGGGAGACACCTGCCTCATGCAGGGCGTCGCGATGCTAGTAGGTAAATATAGTAGGTCCTGGGGCAGGGGAGGGGGGAGGGGGATCCGGGGATCCGGCGGCAATCTTTGATTACTTCATTTCCGGCGGCCATCTTGGATTACGTCACTTCCGGCGGCCATCTTGGATTACGTCACTTCCGGCAACCATTTTGTTTTTATCCGCCATTTTGTTTTCTAGAACATTCCGCCATTTTGAGTTTCGTCCAACATCTTGAAAATCTTTATTTATTATCCGATTTTAATGGAAAAAAAATTTAAAATTTATAAAAAAATTAAATAATCAAAATTTTAAAATAAAATTAAAAAAATGTTATTTAATAAAATTTTAATTAAAAACCTACGCATCGAACACCCCACTCCTCTAAATTACAAATACATCATCTAGCACCCCCACCCCTCTGTTACAATAACATCGTCATCGAACACCCCACTCATTCCTGTTACAATTTTTCGTTACATCCACCATCTTGGAAAATCATAATTATTAACTTAGAAAATCAGGAAAAAATATATACACCATCGTTGTCTGCTGGAGGCAGCCATCTTATTTAGTGGAGACTGCCATCTTGATTTCATATGATGGGTGTCATCATCGGTTGTAGGTTTATAAAGTATGTTAGTGTATGTAAGGTCGAGTTACAATTCTCTACCAACATTGTTATGTACCTTATAGACCAAAATCCACAGAATCCACAAAATCCACAAAATCCACAGTCATTTTGCTGTTTTAACCGACATTTTTTCTTAAAGTCTTATCACTTATAGGTTTTAACTAAAATATATGTTATCAATACTATCGTTGTGGATGCGTTAGTTAAAGTAATGATAATTTAAAAAAACCTTTATTACTCCATCTTAGCGGACGAGAAATTTTTCCGAGTCCTAACTCACAAGTAATATTCTCTTCTCATGTTTGCGTACTCGTGTTTTAAAAGCTGCATGGAAGCAGATATTTTAATGTTTGTGTATAATTGCATTTCACCATTCTGTAAGATATTTATAAGTATCAGTACCTCGTGGGATATTGGTTCTATATTAAAAATAATAAACAATATGTAGGTAAAATTGTATTTACTAAATTAAGAACATATTTTACACATCAAAAATTGGGCAAAAACAGAAACAACACATAAAAAAAATGGAAACTTTACAACAAAAATGAAAACAATACATCAAAAACATAATCTATATAACAAAAATGAAAACTGTACAGCAAAAACATAAACTGTACAACAAAATAAAACTATAAAACGAAAAAAAAACAACAGAAAAACTATAAAATTAATGGAAACAACAACCAAACTATTTACAGAAAAAAAATTATTCATCGCATCCAACATATCCGTGGGGGACCGTGCGGATACCATCTTCGCAGATCAACCGTTTGTCGTCCTCCCACGTTATGGCCAGCTTATTGCTGTACTCAGTATAGAGTATGTGCTGACGGGAGCGAATTGCTCTAACGCCTGCCCTCATTGTGCGGTGGTCTTGCAGGGCATCCAGGTAGTCATCGAATGTTATGTGGTTTTTGACCACACATCGCTGGATGCCCTTGGCCTTTTTCTCGCTCTTACCACCACACCTGTAGGCGTAGAGTTTGGCCCGTAGGCTTACAAACTCCTCCATCACTTCTCCCCCACATTCATCTTTGAATTTACCGACAACTTTCTTGTTGATGGGGGAGAAGCATGGGTGGTCGGAAGGGTAGCAGCTGGTGTCGAATTTAGCCATCAGTGTAGGGTTGGCTTTGAGGTCTGAGTAAAAGTCTGCTGTCTGGATCTCATACACAAAACTGTCTGTATCCATATACATCATGTGAATATTGTCATGGTAACGGGGTTTCATGGTATTGTAGTGGAAGTCGTACATGAGAGTCTTTGAAAGATCTAGTACGGCCAGTCCGGCATAGATCGGCTTGTCGAAAATGATGGTCTCGTGATTAAGGTGGACTAGAGACAAATTCGGTTCGTACATTGTACGGTCCTTGAAGGATGGACGACACACCAACTTCTTGAACCTCTTCTCAGAGCACACGAACTCCATTTTGAGCCTCCGCCTTTTATTTTCCATCAGTTTACCAAATGTCGAGTTCACAGCGAGCTTAAAGAACTCCTTCTCGAACTCGTTGGCTGCTGCTTTCCGCTTGTTGGTATTCAGCCGAATATAGGGCTCCAACCATGCCGACTGCTCAAACTGTAGGACTCGGTGTATCTTAGTCACTCTCAACCCATGAGATACTGCTTGCTGTAGGTTTTTGTAGTGGACAATGTAGTGCTCTTTATTTTCAAGTGTTGTCATCAGCTTTGATTGATTTGAGCCGGGCGGACACTGATTTACGGGGAGAAATGGCAGGTCTTTATGACTTTTGTGGAGCTCGGGAGGGTACTCCACATCACACTCAATAATGTAGCCTGTAGGAGAATCATCTGGAACAGACACGACATCAATTGATGTGTCTGCCCATTGGAAATGTCGAATTGGAAGCGGCAGAGACATCGCCCACCCGTACAAGTTATTTGCATCAATGTACTCCAGGAATGTGGATGGCTTGGATGCATCATATGTCTCAGGTATGTAGGAGTTATTGGCTATGCAATGACGTTTAATGCTTTGCGCTACTCCCCCCCTAATACCAGCCTCCACAAACATGTACATATCATAATCGGTAAGAAGCTCTAGCTGTACACCTGTAGTTCGAAGCATTGCATCGAAAGCGAACCCTGGACAAGAAATATAGTGAGACGGATCTAGGCTGTATGTCTCCAAACAGATGGAACGGAAATTCTCGAATACATCCGCCAAAATCAGAACATCCGTCTTTAGGTACAAGTCAGCGTACTCCCCCAAAGTAGCACACTGAAACTTGTCCCAGACTTTCACTGCATGAGCATACTCCATCTCTGAAATCATGGAATCAGTCAGACTATTGTAGAAATCGCCGATAGGCGGAAGACTAGTATCATCTAGTCGAGCAAAAGAATCCACAAAATCATACGGGAAGACACCCTTGCGGGTAACCAACTCCAACTCATCAGGCGCGAAAAACTCAGCAGTACTGACAAACTTGTCTGCCGGCAAGAACTCAGCGAGCGAAGCAAGACCCCGACTCATGAAACGGAACGTATCGACAAACTGAATGCTGAACTTATCATACAACTTCTTGGAAAAAGTTATCAGCTTCTCCTCTGAATTCGGGATTATGAAGATGTCTTTACTGTCGTACCCTAACTTCCTGATAATGAAGTTCTGGTCGTACGTCAGGTTGTGGAAGAACACAATCAACTTTTTTGGTCTGCGCCTGAGAAGGTTGCAGTCATTACATGCAGGCCCCAGATATTCACCGGTAAAGTGATTGTGATCACGAACTTTCTTTGCAGTTCCTCCGAACTTTCCTGCACAGTAGCAACACACTCTTGCTTGCAGAAAAGCAGTGTTCTGTGCATGTGTGAGTGGAGTCATAGGAACAGATGTAGAAAATATTTTTTGTACATCATGACCAATCTCCACAATGCGTGAGATGAACTTATCCTCTGCGTCACAACCGCGATACAATTCAGGCTCTGATGGAAGTGCTGAAGTGAGGTGTGCAGGAATGATGGTGTTATCAGCTTTCACATAAATGCAGTAGCTGTATGCTTTATGCTTTTGATACTGCAGCGTGTACGCTTCATCAGGATTCGGGTGGCATGTATGGATTTTCTCCAGAATAGCTTCAAAGTCGCAATATACCACGATGGGCATCTTATCAGCATGGTGGAAGTTTTTGAACTGCAGAACAGGTGGCTGCCCATTTTGATCGGGGAATGGCATTTCCATTCGAACAGCAGCATGCTGTTTGCAGAGCTCACTGTGTTTTTCCAAACACTGAAGACCAGTGAGCCCACTAACCCTATCCTGATCATCATAATGCTTGAAGCATCTTTTGCAGACATGAATTCGTTGCTCGTGTGTAGTGATTTGGGACCGAACCAGGGCAGAAAAATTTTTAATGTATGTGAAATGGGACGAATCGTCATTAACCAAGAGCAGAAGATCGAAATGAAGTTCTTTTTCTTCATGAGCGACTCGTGCAGGTACAACATTCAGATTCTCGTCGATGCTGTAAATGTTGATGGAGACTCCAGGGTTCTGCTTTTCGAACAGCGGTATTTGCCTGATTGGAGTAGGAAACTCTATGTTCGTGAAGTTGAATTTCTCTTCCAAGTCATGGTATCGCTGGTTGACACGCTCAGGATTCCACCCTTCCACGTACTTCACAAGAATAGACCACTTAAAACACATGTGGTCTTCGAGGTTTTGTGGATTTATCACCGCATGTCTTGACTCGATGGTGGTAGGCAGTGAGATGTAGGAGCTGGCACGGAGTGGATCGAGCTTGTTTATGCGAAGTTGAAGTCGCTTAACGGCCGACAAAGTCCATCCGGACCCTTTTCCCATGTAGTCTTCCTCCTCCTTGCAGATCTTAGAGATGGACCCAGTAACTGCTTCCTCCACCTCATGAACTGTGTAGAGGGGCACATTAACGGTTTTGAACGCTCTCTTGTCTTCGCTAACATCCACAGGTTTTTCGTAATCACACTCAAGCACGATGTTGAATTTGAGTGGACCGTTCTCCTCTATCTCCTCTACAAGTTGGCTCATTATTTTTGCCTCGATGGAGTTCAGGTACGAGCAGATATCCTTGGCAGTACTTGATGTGTTTTCTGCCACGTACGTCTTCAAGTTGCCCTTGAAACCCACTTCGGCGGTGATGAAACCGTGGGCATTGGCCAAACCAGCCCCGGTCACCACCTTTGTTCGGCTGGTCAAAGGCTTGGGCGCAACTGCAGGCTTAACTGCTAATATCCTCTGCTTCTTTGTCGGAGGTGGAGCAGGCCCCTTGCATACCTTCATGTGGGCTTTTAACTTATCAGCCCTGGCGAACTCCTTAGCGCAGTTCTCGCAGGAATGCACTATGCGGTTTGCGTTAAGACCGCAAGCCGACTTCTCATGTCGTCTAGCAAAATCAGCACGGGCGAAGGCCTTGTAGCAGAAGCTACACCGCATTCCAGATGTAGCGACAGCTCCAGTGCATGATGCAAGGTGCTGCTGCATCTTATCGCTGCGTGCGACCATCTTTCCACATAGGTGGCACTGCTGGTGGTCACGATGCTGGTTCTCAGCACACTGACGCTCGTGCCGGTAGCGGTTGTTGCCTGCCGTGAATGTAGCAGAGCAGAAACGGCATTTCTGAATGGTAGATGCCATCATCACGACAATCGGTAGACTGGTCAAACGTACGGAACACGCAACGGTAGCTCGACGCACGGAGAACTATAACAAAAGAATTAAGAATACAATGTAGCTAGATGTTAACACGAAAAAGTTGCAAACATAACCTCAAAACTCTAGCCCTCAAGCTTACTAACCTAAACTGATAGCAATGTAACTAAATAAAAAAGTTACAAACATAACCTCAAAACTCTAGCCCTCAAGCTTACTGACCTAAACTTATAGCAATGTTACTAAATAAAAAAAGTTGCAAACATAACCTCAAAACTCTAGCCCTCAAGCTTACTAACCTAAACTACTAGCAATGTTACTAAATAAAAAAGTTGCAAACATAACCTCAAAGCTACTCCTTCATGTACAATCCTAAAAATGGTAGGATATTTAAAGTACTGATAAAAATTAAAGCTGAAAAATATTCAATGTTAACTAAGAATAATTGATTACATAACCTCAAAAATACTCTAATGCACATCCCAAAAATGCTAGAATATTTAAAGTACTGATAAAAGTTTAAACTGAAAAATTTCTGGTTACCTGCATATAAGTGCACAGAGAAAAAACAAGCTAGCTGATAACCTAAAAAAAGCTGAGAAACACGCAATGTTAACGAAACATGTAACATACCTCAGAAAACGATGAAGTGTAGCTGTAGAACACGAAGTAGCGTTGGCGGTAGAAATCGTGGTAGCAGAGAAACTCATACACGAACTAGCTCACTCAAACTCTAAGAACACACTGAAGCTCCGACAGCTAATCCTGTCCTTTTATAGCCTCGGACCTGATTGTTCTTGGAAAAACCATTAGGAACAGAGTATTTCTGTTGTATCCACCAATAGGAATGTAGTACATGGAAGTACCATTGTCTTCGGAAAAACCCGGCATGACTCATGTGCATGTCGTAGCAGGTCTGTGAGGGGTGGGGGTAGAAATGTAACCTGACAGCCAAACATGGGAAACCACTCTCGGGTAAAACCACTAATGACCTAGGTGATTAGAGATTAGGGCGCGAGGCACTGCCTGCATCGTGACTCATCACTCAGGAATTTCGTCTCGCAGTGCCGAGGGGACCCAAACGATAGACTTGACCATGCATGTTATAAAAGGTACATTAGTCCGCGACTTTGTGGCACCATGAGGCGCTCAGGAATGTCTGAGCCTGCCACAAACAGCTCATCAAAGTGTCATCACGAAGCAATCTAGCTGCAGTCATGACGCGCGTGCTACAACAGGCCCGTTAGTCACCGACTTCGTGGCGCCAAGCTGACACTCGGGTAGACAGGTAGCTAAATGATAATACTATTAATGCAAGGAAATAAAAAAAAAATTGGATATGTTTAATAAATTTATTTGAAAGTAAGAACACATTACAAAACTAAAACATAAAAAATTTATTCTACATTTATTATGACCAACATTCGTTTAAAAATTTTTAGCATTTCATTGCGAACACTCTGTTGAATATCCACAGTATGACACATTTTGCGGATGTTCCAGGAACCAACCCTTTTCACAACCATTTAAGGAGACATTCCTTAAGCTCTCTTTTCATTGGTCAAATAAAACATCTCCCTCTCTTCCCCTTTTACAATGATGCTGCTTCAACATCACGCTAAAATTCTGTAAGACCAAAAAAAAATTACTTTGCTTAAACCTTACGGTAGAAATTTCATCCTAGGATGCTGTTACTGCATCTAGAAATAAAAAATTATATTATCTCATACAGGTTTTATTTACATGTTAGACTTAACCATCCTACCACACACATGCACACACTTACACACACATGCGTGCGCATGCGTGCACTGAGATGAAATACATACCTGCCCACATAAGCTACTTTAATTTACAAAGGCAACATATTAAAACACATAATATTTAAATTTTGTGTAGATTGGATGGTACCAGAAACCATACTGCAAAACGAGTGGACAACACTCCAGTCTTTACTAGGATTGGGCTGACAGATTGCCTATGGAACGTCCTTGTTGCCTTCAACGACTCAGAATTAATACTTTTATCCATCAAAAAACAACAACAGTTTAACTAAGCAAAAATACACCCCACATCCCTCAAAAAATTGTTATTACACAATACATTATTTACATTGCAGGAGACCGTGCATACGAAGTGCGCAGCTTCAGGTTAGAAATATTGATTAAAATAACTGCTAAAGATGCTAATTTGTTTATGAAAAAATTGGACATGAAATACAGACACTTGGCTATTTACACACACATACATACATACATACACCCTGCATTGCTTCAGAAGGAAGTACGATATTTTGAAAACTACTCAAGACTTACATCTGTGTATGAAAAGGAGCTAAAAATTAAAATTTTTTCAAAGTTAATTTTAGAGATGAAACATCATGTGCAAGTCCTTGCATGCGAGAACATTTTATTACGCAATTATCTTCATTTTTCCCAAACCATAGGTCTGATGTCTGGATACCACACAAATCTCATACTTAACATATGCACTACGAGATGACTGCACGCCAGTCCAAGCCCCCTGCGCTTAGAGACGAAACTGCACTAGAAGCGCTAGCAAGCATTGCAATTATCTCGCTTCACTTATGCAGATTCACCTCTGACTAGGTGGACCTCCTGAAACAGTAAACATAGTCCAGTGAAACACATTAAAATAATGCATTTCAAAATAATTGAATAATATAAAACACTACATATTTCTAGAAAATCACCACGCAACTGACAGCCCTTTCAATCACAATTCTGCGAATGCTATCACAGAATGCTATATTTAGAAAGAAAGGATCATTCATTCCTTCATTATGGAACACAGTAATACATCAAATGAAGAAAAACAAAAAAGGCACACACTTCGTTCTTAGACTCGTGCTGCCCCCTTGACAGAAAGAAAAGATTTTACACATAAAATAGTATATATTTCTTTTCCAGCGATGAAGCTGTACTAATATCACCTTGACAAGCTTAGATGATCTAGGGAGAGACAAAGTAAATATATGAACAAAAAAAGTCGACTATAAAACAGTTATAAACAAAATAAATAATATACCTTCGATTACAAATTTTGCTCAATGTAATAAATGAGAGAACACAAACATTTGCTTAAATCACTATTTATCAATTTTAAACTCTCGTGTACGTCAGGAAAAAATATATAGTATCAGTCATTATTAGTTGTAATGTAAAAAAATGCAAAACAGTTTCTTGGTGGGATGTGGAATGCTCACTCACGATCGAAAAAAGGAGGGGCTTCGCTGTAACTCAAGGGGAGAGGGAAACCATCTTCAAAGTTGACGTTTCTCATATATTTGGATATATAGTAATCAAGCAAGTAATAACATTTGGGGGTATAATCTCCGTCTGATTAAAGTTTATTTGCTAACATGAATTCACAAATTAAACGAATCTCTGAGTACATTTGCTTATCTTTTATAGAAAAAGATGCACAGATTGATTGTTTTATCATGAATAACCAGGAGCACACTAAAAAAAAAAACCAGGAGCACACTTAAAAAAAACCAACGAAATTCTCGCCAATAATAACCAACAGCACACGAACAATAGAAAAAAAAAAGATTTGTCAGTAATAACATGCAGCATGCGGAGAAAATCACCAAAATATTGTCAAGAATAACCATCTACACATGTAGAATACCAATAAAGACCTGACATGAAAAAGGCTGAAATGCACGGAGAAAATCATCAAATTCTTGTCAGATAAAAAAAACAGAAGCACATGAAAAAAAAAGCACATGTAGAAATCTATCGAAATTTCATGTGAAAAAATACGAGCACTCAGAAAAAACCATCAGGGAGAAGATGTTTAAAAATATCATGAATTATCAATTTTTATTTAAAAAGTTCAAATTAAATCCTGCTAGAACTCTCATGTTGCTTAAGTAAAGAGTTCACAAGCTGACTTGTGCTAGAACTCTCATGTTGCTTAAGCAAAGAGTTCACAAGCTGACTTGTGAACTCTTTACTTAAGCAACATGAGAGTTCTAGCAGGATTTAATTTGAACTTTTTAAATAAAAATTGATAATTCATGATATTTTTAAACATCTTCTCCCTGATGGTTTTTTCTGAGTGCTCGTATTTTTTCACATGAAATTTCGATAGATTTCTACATGTGCTTTTTTTTTCATGTGCTTCTGTTTTTTTTATCTGACAAGAATTTGATGATTTTCTCCGTGCATTTCAGCCTTTTTCATGTCAGGTCTTTATTGGTATTCTACATGTGTTGATGGTTATTCTTGACAATATTTTGGTGATTTTCTCCGCATGCTGCATGTTATTACTGACAAATCTTTTTTTTTTTCTATTGTTCGTGTGCTGTTGGTTATTATTGGCGAGAATTTCGTTGGTTTTTTTTAAGTGTGCTCCTGGTTTTTTTTTTTAGTGTGCTCCTGGTTATTCATGATAAAACAATCAATCTGTGCATCTTTTTCTATAAAAGATAAGCAAATGTACTCAGAGATTCGTTTAATTTGTGAATTCATGTTAGCAAATAAACTTTAATCAGACGGAGATTATACCCCCAAATGTTATTACTTGCTTGATTACTATATATCCAAATATATGAGAAACGTCAACTTTGAAGATGGTTTCCCTCTCCCCTTGAGTTACAGCGAAGCCCCTCCTTTTTTCGATCGTGAGTGAGCATTCCACATCCCACCAAGAAACTGTTTTGCATTTTTTTACATTACAACTAATAATGACTGATACTATATATTTTTTCCTGACGTACACGAGAGTTTAAAATTGATAAATAGTGATTTAAGCAAATGTTTGTGTTCTCTCATTTATTACATTGAGCAAAATTTGTAATCGAAGGTATATTATTTATTTTGTTTATAACTGTTTTATAGTCGACTTTTTTTGTTCATATATTTACTTTGTCTCTCCCTAGATCATCTAAGCTTGTCAAGGTGATATTAGTACAGCTTCATCGCTGGAAAAGAAATATATACTATTTTATGTGTAAAATCTTTTCTTTCTGTCAAGGGGGCAGCACGAGTCTAAGAACGAAGTGTGTGCCTTTTTTGTTTTTCTTCATTTGATGTATTACTGTGTTCCATAATGAAGGAATGAATGATCCTTTCTTTCTAAATATAGCATTCTGTGATAGCATTCGCAGAATTGTGATTGAAAGGGCTGTCAGTTGCGTGGTGATTTTCTAGAAATATGTAGTGTTTTATATTATTCAATTATTTTGAAATGCATTATTTTAATGTGTTTCACTGGACTATGTTTACTGTTTCAGGAGGTCCACCTAGTCAGAGGTGAATCTGCATAAGTGAAGCGAGATAATTGCAATGCTTGCTAGCGCTTCTAGTGCAGTTTCGTCTCTAAGCGCAGGGGGCTTGGACTGGCGTGCAGTCATCTCGTAGTGCATATGTTAAGTATGAGATTTGTGTGGTATCCAGACATCAGACCTATGGTTTGGGAAAAATGAAGATAATTGCGTAATAAAATGTTCTCGCATGCAAGGACTTGCACATGATGTTTCATCTCTAAAATTAACTTTGAAAAAATTTTAATTTTTAGCTCCTTTTCATACACAGATGTAAGTCTTGAGTAGTTTTCAAAATATCGTACTTCCTTCTGAAGCAATGCAGGGTGTATGTATGTATGTATGTGTGTGTAAATAGCCAAGTGTCTGTATTTCATGTCCAATTTTTTCATAAACAAATTAGCATCTTTAGCAGTTATTTTAATCAATATTTCTAACCTGAAGCTGCGCACTTCGTATGCACGGTCTCCTGCAATGTAAATAATGTATTGTGTAATAACAATTTTTTGAGGGATGTGGGGTGTATTTTTGCTTAGTTAAACTGTTGTTGTTTTTTGATGGATAAAAGTATTAATTCTGAGTCGTTGAAGGCAACAAGGACGTTCCATAGGCAATCTGTCAGCCCAATCCTAGTAAAGACTGGAGTGTTGTCCACTCGTTTTGCAGTATGGTTTCTGGTACCATCCAATCTACACAAAATTTAAATATTATGTGTTTTAATATGTTGCCTTTGTAAATTAAAGTAGCTTATGTGGGCAGGTATGTATTTCATCTCAGTGCACGCATGCGCACGCATGTGTGTGTAAGTGTGTGCATGTGTGTGGTAGGATGGTTAAGTCTAACATGTAAATAAAACCTGTATGAGATAATATAATTTTTTATTTCTAGATGCAGTAACAGCATCCTAGGATGAAATTTCTACCGTAAGGTTTAAGCAAAGTAATTTTTTTTTGGTCTTACAGAATTTTAGCGTGATGTTGAAGCAGCATCATTGTAAAAGGGGAAGAGAGGGAGATGTTTTATTTGACCAATGAAAAGAGAGCTTAAGGAATGTCTCCTTAAATGGTTGTGAAAAGGGTTGGTTCCTGGAACATCCGCAAAATGTGTCATACTGTGGATATTCAACAGAGTGTTCGCAATGAAATGCTAAAAATTTTTAAACGAATGTTGGTCATAATAAATGTAGAATAAATTTTTTATGTTTTAGTTTTGTAATGTGTTCTTACTTTCAAATAAATTTATTAAACATATCCAATTTTTTTTTTATTTCCTTGCATTAATAGTATTATCATTTAGCTACCTGTCTACCCGAGTGTCAGCTTGGCGCCACGAAGTCGGTGACTAACGGGCCTGTTGTAGCACGCGCGTCATGACTGCAGCTAGATTGCTTCGTGATGACACTTTGATGAGCTGTTTGTGGCAGGCTCAGACATTCCTGAGCGCCTCATGGTGCCACAAAGTCGCGGACTAATGTACCTTTTATAACATGCATGGTCAAGTCTATCGTTTGGGTCCCCTCGGCACTGCGAGACGAAATTCCTGAGTGATGAGTCACGATGCAGGCAGTGCCTCGCGCCCTAATCTCTAATCACCTAGGTCATTAGTGGTTTTACCCGAGAGTGGTTTCCCATGTTTGGCTGTCAGGTTACATTTCTACCCCCACCCCTCACAGACCTGCTACGACATGCACATGAGTCATGCCGGGTTTTTCCGAAGACAATGGTACTTCCATGTACTACATTCCTATTGGTGGATACAACAGAAATACTCTGTTCCTAATGGTTTTTCCAAGAACAATCAGGTCCGAGGCTATAAAAGGACAGGATTAGCTGTCGGAGCTTCAGTGTGTTCTTAGAGTTTGAGTGAGCTAGTTCGTGTATGAGTTTCTCTGCTACCACGATTTCTACCGCCAACGCTACTTCGTGTTCTACAGCTACACTTCATCGTTTTCTGAGGTATGTTACATGTTTCGTTAACATTGCGTGTTTCTCAGCTTTTTTTAGGTTATCAGCTAGCTTGTTTTTTCTCTGTGCACTTATATGCAGGTAACCAGAAATTTTTCAGTTTAAACTTTTATCAGTACTTTAAATATTCTAGCATTTTTGGGATGTGCATTAGAGTATTTTTGAGGTTATGTAATCAATTATTCTTAGTTAACATTGAATATTTTTCAGCTTTAATTTTTATCAGTACTTTAAATATCCTACCATTTTTAGGATTGTACATGAAGGAGTAGCTTTGAGGTTATGTTTGCAACTTTTTTATTTAGTAACATTGCTAGTAGTTTAGGTTAGTAAGCTTGAGGGCTAGAGTTTTGAGGTTATGTTTGCAACTTTTTTTATTTAGTAACATTGCTATAAGTTTAGGTCAGTAAGCTTGAGGGCTAGAGTTTTGAGGTTATGTTTGTAACTTTTTTATTTAGTTACATTGCTATCAGTTTAGGTTAGTAAGCTTGAGGGCTAGAGTTTTGAGGTTATGTTTGCAACTTTTTCGTGTTAACATCTAGCTACATTGTATTCTTAATTCTTTTGTTATAGTTCTCCGTGCGTCGAGCTACCGTTGCGTGTTCCGTACGTTTGACCAGTCTACCGATTGTCGTGATGATGGCATCTACCATTCAGAAATGCCGTTTCTGCTCTGCTACATTCACGGCAGGCAACAACCGCTACCGGCACGAGCGTCAGTGTGCTGAGAACCAGCATCGTGACCACCAGCAGTGCCACCTATGTGGAAAGATGGTCGCACGCAGCGATAAGATGCAGCAGCACCTTGCATCATGCACTGGAGCTGTCGCTACATCTGGAATGCGGTGTAGCTTCTGCTACAAGGCCTTCGCCCGTGCTGATTTTGCTAGACGACATGAGAAGTCGGCTTGCGGTCTTAACGCAAACCGCATAGTGCATTCCTGCGAGAACTGCGCTAAGGAGTTCGCCAGGGCTGATAAGTTAAAAGCCCACATGAAGGTATGCAAGGGGCCTGCTCCACCTCCGACAAAGAAGCAGAGGATATTAGCAGTTAAGCCTGCAGTTGCGCCCAAGCCTTTGACCAGCCGAACAAAGGTGGTGACCGGGGCTGGTTTGGCCAATGCCCACGGTTTCATCACCGCCGAAGTGGGTTTCAAGGGCAACTTGAAGACGTACGTGGCAGAAAACACATCAAGTACTGCCAAGGATATCTGCTCGTACCTGAACTCCATCGAGGCAAAAATAATGAGCCAACTTGTAGAGGAGATAGAGGAGAACGGTCCACTCAAATTCAACATCGTGCTTGAGTGTGATTACGAAAAACCTGTGGATGTTAGCGAAGACAAGAGAGCGTTCAAAACCGTTAATGTGCCCCTCTACACAGTTCATGAGGTGGAGGAAGCAGTTACTGGGTCCATCTCTAAGATCTGCAAGGAGGAGGAAGACTACATGGGAAAAGGGTCCGGATGGACTTTGTCGGCCGTTAAGCGACTTCAACTTCGCATAAACAAGCTCGATCCACTCCGTGCCAGCTCCTACATCTCACTGCCTACCACCATCGAGTCAAGACATGCGGTGATAAATCCACAAAACCTCGAAGACCACATGTGTTTTAAGTGGTCTATTCTTGTGAAGTACGTGGAAGGGTGGAATCCTGAGCATGTCAACCAGCGATACCATGACTTGGAAGAGAAATTCAACTTCACGAACATAGAGTTTCCTACTCCAATCAGGCAAATACCGCTGTTCGAAAAGCAGAACCCTGGAGTCTCCATCAACATTTACAGCATCGACGAGAATCTGAATGTTGTACCTGCACGAGTCGCTCATGAAGAAAAAGAACTTCATTTCGATCTTCTGCTCTTGGTTAATGACGATTCGTCCCATTTCACATACATTAAAAATTTTTCTGCCCTGGTTCGGTCCCAAATCACTACACACGAGCAACGAATTCATGTCTGCAAAAGATGCTTCAAGCATTATGATGATCAGGATAGGGTTAGTGGGCTCACTGGTCTTCAGTGTTTGGAAAAACACAGTGAGCTCTGCAAACAGCATGCTGCTGTTCGAATGGAAATGCCATTCCCCGATCAAAATGGGCAGCCACCTGTTCTGCAGTTCAAAAACTTCCACCATGCTGATAAGATGCCCATCGTGGTATATTGCGACTTTGAAGCTATTCTGGAGAAAATCCATACATGCCACCCGAATCCTGATGAAGCGTACACGCTGCAGTATCAAAAGCATAAAGCATACAGCTACTGCATTTATGTGAAAGCTGATAACACCATCATTCCTGCACACCTCACTTCAGCACTTCCATCAGAGCCTGAATTGTATCGCGGTTGTGACGCAGAGGATAAGTTCATCTCACGCATTGTGGAGATTGGTCATGATGTACAAAAAATATTTTCTACATCTGTTCCTATGACTCCACTCACACATGCACAGAACACTGCTTTTCTGCAAGCAAGAGTGTGTTGCTACTGTGCAGGAAAGTTCGGAGGAACTGCAAAGAAAGTTCGTGATCACAATCACTTTACCGGTGAATATCTGGGGCCTGCATGTAATGACTGCAACCTTCTCAGGCGCAGACCAAAAAAGTTGATTGTGTTCTTCCACAACCTGACGTACGACCAGAACTTCATTATCAGGAAGTTAGGGTACGACAGTAAAGACATCTTCATAATCCCGAATTCAGAGGAGAAGCTGATAACTTTTTCCAAGAAGTTGTATGATAAGTTCAGCATTCAGTTTGTCGATACGTTCCGTTTCATGAGTCGGGGTCTTGCTTCGCTCGCTGAGTTCTTGCCGGCAGACAAGTTTGTCAGTACTGCTGAGTTTTTCGCGCCTGATGAATTGGAGTTGGTTACCCGCAAGGGTGTCTTCCCGTATGATTTTGTGGATTCTTTTGCTCGACTAGATGATACTAGTCTTCCGCCTATCGGCGATTTCTACAATAGTCTGACTGATTCCATGATTTCAGAGATGGAGTATGCTCATGCAGTGAAAGTCTGGGACAAGTTTCAGTGTGCTACTTTGGGGGAGTACGCTGACTTGTACCTAAAGACGGATGTTCTGATTTTGGCGGATGTATTCGAGAATTTCCGTTCCATCTGTTTGGAGACATACAGCCTAGATCCGTCTCACTATATTTCTTGTCCAGGGTTCGCTTTCGATGCAATGCTTCGAACTACAGGTGTACAGCTAGAGCTTCTTACCGATTATGATATGTACATGTTTGTGGAGGCTGGTATTAGGGGGGGAGTAGCGCAAAGCATTAAACGTCATTGCATAGCCAATAACTCCTACATACCTGAGACATATGATGCATCCAAGCCATCCACATTCCTGGAGTACATTGATGCAAATAACTTGTACGGGTGGGCGATGTCTCTGCCGCTTCCAATTCGACATTTCCAATGGGCAGACACATCAATTGATGTCGTGTCTGTTCCAGATGATTCTCCTACAGGCTACATTATTGAGTGTGATGTGGAGTACCCTCCCGAGCTCCACGAAAGTCATAAAGACCTGCCATTTCTCCCCGTAAATCAGTGTCCGCCCGGCTCAAATCAATCAAAGCTGATGACAACACTTGAAAATAAAGAGCACTACATTGTCCACTACAAAAACCTACAGCAAGCAGTATCTCATGGGTTGAGAGTGACTAAGATACACCGAGTCCTACAGTTTGAGCAGTCGGCATGGTTGGAGCCCTATATTCGGCTGAATACCAACAAGCGGAAAGCAGCAGCCAACGAGTTCGAGAAGGAGTTCTTTAAGCTCGCTGTGAACTCGACATTTGGTAAACTGATGGAAAATAAAAGGCGGAGGCTCAAAATGGAGTTCGTGTGCTCTGAGAAGAGGTTCAAGAAGTTGGTGTGTCGTCCATCCTTCAAGGACCGTACAATGTACGAACCGAATTTGTCTCTAGTCCACCTTAATCACGAGACCATCATTTTCGACAAGCCGATCTATGCCGGACTGGCCGTACTAGATCTTTCAAAGACTCTCATGTACGACTTCCACTACAATACCATGAAACCCCGTTACCATGACAATATTCACATGATGTATATGGATACAGACAGTTTTGTGTATGAGATCCAGACAGCAGACTTTTACTCAGACCTCAAAGCCAACCCTACACTGATGGCTAAATTCGACACCAGCTGCTACCCTTCCGACCACCCATGCTTCTCCCCCATCAACAAGAAAGTTGTCGGTAAATTCAAAGATGAATGTGGGGGAGAAGTGATGGAGGAGTTTGTAAGCCTACGGGCCAAACTCTACGCCTACAGGTGTGGTGGTAAGAGCGAGAAAAAGGCCAAGGGCATCCAGCGATGTGTGGTCAAAAACCACATAACATTCGATGACTACCTGGATGCCCTGCAAGACCACCGCACAATGAGGGCAGGCGTTAGAGCAATTCGCTCCCGTCAGCACATACTCTATACTGAGTACAGCAATAAGCTGGCCATAACGTGGGAGGACGACAAACGGTTGATCTGCGAAGATGGTATCCGCACGGTCCCCCACGGATATGTTGGATGCGATGAATAATTTTTTTTCTGTAAATAGTTTGGTTGTTGTTTCCATTAATTTTATAGTTTTTCTGTTGTTTTTTTTTCGTTTTATAGTTTTATTTTGTTGTACAGTTTATGTTTTTGCTGTACAGTTTTCATTTTTGTTATATAGATTATGTTTTTGATGTATAGTTTTCATTTTTGTTGTAAAGTTTCCATTTTTTTTATGTGTTGTTTCTGTTTTTGCCCAATTTTTGATGTGTAAAATATGTTCTTAATTTAGTAAATACAATTTTACCTACATATTGTTTATTATTTTTAATATAGAACCAATATCCCACGAGGTACTGATACTTATAAATATCTTACAGAATGGTGAAATGCAATTATACACAAACATTAAAATATCTGCTTCCATGCAGCTTTTAAAACACGAGTACGCAAACATGAGAAGAGAATATTACTTGTGAGTTAGGACTCGGAAAAATTTCTCGTCCGCTAAGATGGAGTAATAAAGGTTTTTTTAAATTATCATTACTTTAACTAACGCATCCACAACGATAGTATTGATAACATATATTTTAGTTAAAACCTATAAGTGATAAGACTTTAAGAAAAAATGTCGGTTAAAACAGCAAAATGACTGTGGATTTTGTGGATTTTGTGGATTCTGTGGATTTTGGTCTATAAGGTACATAACAATGTTGGTAGAGAATTGTAACTCGACCTTACATACACTAACATACTTTATAAACCTACAACCGATGATGACACCCATCATATGAAATCAAGATGGCAGTCTCCACTAAATAAGATGGCTGCCTCCAGCAGACAACGATGGTGTATATATTTTTTCCTGATTTTCTAAGTTAATAATTATGATTTTCCAAGATGGTGGATGTAACGAAAAATTGTAACAGGAATGAGTGGGGTGTTCGATGACGATGTTATTGTAACAGAGGGGTGGGGGTGCTAGATGATGTATTTGTAATTTAGAGGAGTGGGGTGTTCGATGCGTAGGTTTTTAATTAAAATTTTATTAAATAACATTTTTTTTAATTTTATTTTAAAATTTTGATTATTTAATTTTTTTATAAATTTTAAATTTTTTTCCATTAAAATCGGATAATAAATAAAGATTTTCAAGATGTTGGACGAAACTCAAAATGGCGGAATGTTCTAGAAAACAAAATGGCGGATAAAAACAAAATGGTTGCCGGAAGTGACGTAATCCAAGATGGCCGCCGGAAGTGACGTAATCCAAGATGGCCGCCGGAAATGAAGTAATCAAAGATTGCCGCCGGATCCCCGGATCCCCCTCCCCCCTCCCCTGCCCCAGGACCTACTATATTTACCTACTGATGCTGGACGTGGACATGGACGTGAGAGGCCAGCGGTCTACCACTAATGCCCTGGTGGTGAAGAACCTGTGGGATGACGTCATCCTGGGGCTGTCATGGCTGTGCGAGCAGGATGCGGCCATCGAGGTACGAGCCGGGTGCGTGCACGTCGGCACACAGGGGCGATGGACCAGCTACGGACTTGGACACCCAACGCCTCCAACTACAACCCAGGTCAGTCTCGACGAGTTCCAACACGGAATTCCTCCATAATTCCATGCCGACATCCAAACCATCTTAGAGCAACAGTGTCACATGTTCGCATCTGCAAATATGTTAAAATGTACCACCATAACTGAGCATGCCATTCCAACCCAACCTCACGAGCCTATGTTCATACCACCCGGCAGCTACAGACAATCAGGTAGACAAACCATCCTTGAACATGAACAGGTACAAGAAATGCTATGCGATGGCATCATTGAACCAAGCCAAAACCCATACAATTTCCAGATCGCACCTTTAAAAGTTTATCTATTATTAAAGATAAATTTTTCGGGCGATGGGTGTAACTTTTCAAGGTCAAATTTAGGTGCAAAGTTTTCGTCAAACATTGTTGTGAAACAATTTCTGATGCTAAAAGTTGCTGACTGTGTAGAAAACTTGTCGGATCCCGTTCCTTTGGGCTGGGCTCCACGTGATGGCGTGCGACTCAGGTTTAACGCTGCCATGCTGCAGGGATATAGGCCAGTCAACAAGAGGCAAAGCAAGCACTTTTTACCAGCAGACCTGAAAACTTGATATAAGGGTAATTCGAGGACGCTGAATCGAATGGTGCTAATGTTTTTGAAATCGGACGTGAAGTTTTTTGAGAAAAAGGTTAAAAATTGGTTTGAATCAGGTTTTCTCAGAATCTAGGTGTTTAAGCGAAAAAAGTTTCAAACAAAAGTTGTGGAGAATCAAAAAATAAAAAATAAAAATAAAATAAAAAAAGGTTTCCAGGTCCATCTTCGTATTTGTAAACATGAGCGAGAAATATTGGAGAGAAAATGGTAAACCTAATTGTAAAAGTGGGGCTAGTGTGCGTACGAACGTACGTGTGAAATAAACATAAACGAAGGGTTTTCGGCTATTCTCGGGCCTCTCCGTTATGACTAGCCAGTGCGACTGAGAGACGAAACCGTTTGTTCTCTCTTTCTATTGTCTCACGCGTTAGCGAGTATTTTTCGTCTTTGGCCGTCGAGTGTCGAGCGTTATATATCCTTATCCTTATTAATCCTTACTAATATTATAAATGCGAAAGTAACTGTGTCTGTCTGTTTGTCTGTTTGTTTGTTTGTTACCTTTTCCCGGCTGAACGGCTGAACGGATCGTAATGAAATTTGGCAAGGAGATAGATTATATCCTGGGGATGGACATAGGCTATCTTTTGTCTAAAAAAATAATATTAAAAAGGGTTAAAAAAATATCTTAATTTTATTTAACGTGTGTCATAGATATACAAATTGTTAGTGTCATTCCTCTATGCCGAGCAATAGCTTTCAAGCCATTACGTTACGTTTTTCTATTGTAAGGAATTGAGTAGAGAGTAAGAAATATTAAAGCTCTCCATCATAGTAGGTACCTCAATACACCAGTAGATGTCACTTTTTGTTTTTTTATTAATCGTTTTATAGTTTGCACATTATAACTAATATTATAAATGCGAGTGTTTGTTTGCTACGCGATGAAATTTTGAATAGAGATAATTTATGGGCTGGAGAGTGACATAGGCTCATTTTTATGTACGGTTCCAGTGGAATTTTGTAAATAGCTCTAAAAATACGTATTTTTCTATTGTTACATTTTGATTTGGTTCATCGCAAGGTAAATTTATTTATATATGTTTTTTTTATTAAATTTCTTCTATATATGTTTCCTCCCTACCTAGGGCACCCATAATTATTTTAAATTTCACGTGTATGTTTTCAATGTCATTCGAGTAGTAGGCCCTACAATTTGTTTTTGTTAAATTGGTCATTATTTATACTTTCTGTTTCATTTTGGAAACATACGGTTTTTTTAAGGTATTATGACAAATAAAAAAAATTAGTTTCTTTAACATTCTTAGGTTTTTATTGTCGATAGTTTCAAGTTTAATATTATGTAGGCACATAAATTTTTAAACTTATAAATTTTTCTTCGAAATTTATTCATAGGTTGGTAGGGCCTACTAATTTTTTCTATTTGTCAATATTGTTATTATGGTAGATATGAGTACAGTAAATGCCTACATTCTTATATTCCTTTATATCTCTTTCGATTTGGAGTGTTTCCGAGCCATTCGGGGTCCTCAACATCACCTCCTCCCTCAGAGGTCAAAGCCCCAAAATTTCGAAAGTTTAAAAAATTTAAAAAATCTTTCTCTTTCGATTTTAAGTGTTTTCGAGCCATTCAGGGTCCTCAAATCCCCCGCCCCCCTCTGCGGAAAAGTCCCAAAATTTAGAAAATTTCAAGAATTTCAAATATATATTCTTTCGAGATGGAGTGTTCTGAAACATTCGAGGTCCTGAACCTCCACCCCCCCCCCCCCCCCCCCCCTTTTCCACAAAAGTGAAAGCCCCATAATTTCGAAAAATTGGAGGAAATTGTATTAAAATTAAGTCATTACGAACTAAAGTGTCCGGGGCATGGTGGAACTTTTACCAAAAGTCGACTTCCCCATCAAATTTTAGGGAGGGGAGGGGGAAATACAAAACCCCGAATTTTCGAAAAATTTCAAAAATTTCTTAAATTTAAAAAAAAAAAAAAAACATTTTTACTATGTGGATTGTTTCAGAGCCATTCGGGGTCCTCAAACTACCCTCCTCCTACAAGGGGTCAAATACCCAATAATTCAAAAATTTCCAAAAATTTTCAAAATCTATTCTCTTTCGATTTGGAGTGTTAACGAGCTATTCGGGGTCCTCAACATCACCCCCCACCCCCTCAGAGGTCAAAGCCCCAAAATTTAGAAAATTTCAAAAATCATTCTCTTCGATTTTTAGTGTTTCCCAGCCATTCAGGGTCCTTAAAATCCCCCTCCCGCTCTGGGGACAAAGCCCCAAAATTTCGAAAATTTCAGGAATTTCAAATATCTATTCTTTCGAGATGGAGTGTTCAGAACCATTCGGGGTCCTGAAGCGCAACCCCCCCCCCCTCCCCTTTTCCACAAAATTGAAAGCCCCAAAATTTCGAAAAATTGGAGGAAATTGTATTAAAATTAAGTTATTATGAACTAAAGTGTCCGGGGCATGGTGGAAAATTTACCCAAAAACGTCTTCTCCATAAACATTTTGGGAAGGGGGGGGGGGGAGGGGAAGGAAAATGCAAAAACCCATAATTTCGAAAAATTTCAATTTTTTTTAAATATATACTTTTTTTCGATTTTGAGTGTTTCCTAGCCATTCGGGGTCCTCAAACTAACCTCCCCCCCACAAGGAGTCAAAGCCCCAAAATTTCGAAGTTTCAAATATTTCAAAAATCTATTCTCTTTAAATTTTGAGTGTTTCCGAGCCATTCATGGTTCTCAACATACCCCCTCCTTTAGGGAAAAAGCCCCAAAATTTCGAAAAATTTAGAAATTTCGAATATCTGTTCTCTTTCGATATATATATATATATGTATATGTATATATATATATATATATATATATATATATATAGAGAGAGAGAGAGAGAGAGAGACGGATAGATGATTTGAATATGTGTAACTACTTCAAACATATTTCAAAACAAAACTGAATGAGGCATTGCAATGCATGCCGAGCATTAGCTAGATAATGAAATCTTTTCAATATCAGTAATCTCTTCTTTTTCAGCTTTTTTATATAGTTCTTTATATAGTCTAGATTACATACAGACCACCAATTTTTAGATATATACTGGTAAATAACTATACACTGGCAGAACAACGTCTATCGGGATCTGAAAGTGATATAAATTATTTTGCACACTTGACATTCAAATTAAGAAGACAATTACTAACTACATCTGATTTCGAAAAAGGTTCCGCTCACCCTGTGTTCAGCCCGGGCAACGCCAGGTACTGCAGCTAGTTATTATTATAATTATTATTATAATAAATGCGAATGTGAGTTTGTTTGTTTGTTACGCTTTCACGTGGAAACTACTCAAGCGATCATCATGAAATTTTGTGCGCATATTTTCAAGGATATAGTAAAGGACATAAGACACTTTATATATATGTATATATATTCCGAAGGCAAAAAAATTGATATTTGTATGTATAATCGCCCGACTGCGAGTTTGAGTAATTTGAATGAAATTTAACGCCATCTGGCGTTTCAATTAGTAAATTAAATAATTCACCAATTTAATAATATAATACCGGCGGTCAATTTACTATTCAATTTTATTTTTCTGTCACCGCCAAGCAATTACTTATACATGTTAAATTTTTGAGGTTAGGTGTCTATTTTCTTCGGTGATTGTTGTTTGGACATTGATGCTGAAGGTTATACTGTACTTTCAAGAGAATTTTTTAATTTAGTGAAAATGATGTGGATTTAATTACTCAAGTTTTCCCGGACTGGCAGTAAAATTTGAATAGTGATCGGTGGTTGTACGCAAGAGAAATATTGGCGCCAAAAAATTTATATCATTAATAAAATCTACATTTATATTTTAAAAGAGGTGCAAGGGGAAATGAAGGAGTATTTGTCAATAGATACAATCATGGATACAGAACAAAGCACTTTATCTCCTTCGGAGTTTTTGAATTCACTTGAACTTTCGGGTGTACCCTTACATAAACTTCAAATGAAACTAAATGTACAAGTTACGCTTATGCGAAATCTAGATGCTCCTCGATTATGTAATGGAACGAGGCTGCGGATCACACAATTGGGGCAGAATATTTATTAATTTATTTATTTATTCTACGTTAATACTTTTAACTTTTTAAAATGTTAGGACTTATTTTTTTTGTAATAGTGAAACATATTTCAATAAAGCATGTTTTCAGTTTTTTTAAAGCTAATCTGGATGTTAGAATTTTTAAAAACTGATGATTCCAGTCACGCAATAAAAAAAACAATTACCATATTATTTTATTTTCTTTGCAATTATCTTTGATACTTAAAGACATAACGCGAGCGAAGCCGCGGGTAAAAGCTAGTATCTATAGGTATATATCGGCGTATAAGCGCGCCGTTTTTATATCTAATCGTGATGCTTATGGCACGTCGTTTTCTTATTTATTTTCAAAAATAGTGAACCATAAATAAATAAAAATACAACAATATTTCATTTTAATAGAAACTAATAGTTTCCGAAACCAATTTAATAATTGTTTAATAATTTATGATTATTTATTAACAATTTTAAATATCTAATTTTTGATTATTTGAAAATTTGTAGTCAGTCATCAACTGTTACTAATATTTTGTTAATTATAATTCATTAGAGTTCGTTTATACTTATCTTAGCGTTCAAACAATTAATGTTGTACTTTTAGTTTTGTTGCAAGCGTTTACTATTTTTGGGCAAGTTTTTCCTTAATATATTTTTAATTATTATTTTTATTTGTGTTTTCTATTACTATTTACATAGAATAGAATTAAGACGTAATCTTTTAAGAGTTTAAAACTATACTCGCTTAGATAAGCGCAACAGTATATAAATATCCGCTTAAAACAAAAAAGAATAAAAATTGTAACAATTACAACAGTAATATTAATTTATACACGAAACGAACACAATACGATACACGAATCCGGAGCGCCCTAGATAAAGTTTTTGAAAAAAAAAAAACCGTTCGAAGTGTGTAGATTCAGCATACTCACACAGAGCACGACGTTTGCAAAACGAGATATAGAACGTTGAAACAAATTTTCTGCTCCGAATCGTCCTACTGCTCAATACACAATTCTACAAAAAAAAGAAGAAAAAAATTGTAACAATTACAACAGTAATATTAATTTATACACGAAACGAACACAATATTATATTTAAAGTTTTTTTTTCTCGAATCTTTAAGATTTCTAAAATAAAAGAAATAGGAATAATAAAGTGTCTAGGCTAGAATATTGTAGACATAACAGAATATACAAAGGTCCCGCCTACAATATAAAAACATGTGCGTACAGCAATTGTTTTGAAAACCAAGTGTAAAATAGAAGCGGAGCAAGCCGTATCCACGTTCCCAAAATATTAACAAAAAAATATCTCATAGAACGTTCAACTTCGTGCAAATTTTGTAATGAAAAGTTCATTCCTTACAACCGAAAATTTTAATATAACTTATTATGATGATATTAAAATAATAAATTTTTAAACAAAAATATATTATTCAATAATAAATTGATTAACAATTATTAAATAATAATGTTTAGTACTTAAATTTAATAAACTGACAACAGATAACTAAACAATAATTATTAATCAATAGTTAATTGATTAACAATTATTAAATGATAAAAACTTAATTTCTTGCATTTATTAACCAATAATTAAGAGATACTAATTGAAACAGAATTATTAATAAATAATAATAAATTATTAAACAATAATCAATTAATCAATAACCGAAAATTTATAGATATTATAAGCGTATCTAATACATCCGAGTTTTTTCGATTACAATTATAATTGTGTATGAAAATAATATATGTGAATATTGAACTTACCTAGATATAGTTTTTGAAAAAAAAAAAACCGTTCAAAGTGTGTAGATGCAGCATACAAAACGCACACAGAGCAAGACGTTTGCAAACCGAGATATATAACGTTGAAACAAATTTTCTGCTCCGAATCGTCCTACTGCTCAATACACAATTCTACAAAAAAAAAGAAAAAAAAAATTGTAACAATTACAACAGTAATATTAATTTATACACAAAACGAACACAATGCGATACACGATTCCGGAGCGCCCCGTTTTTGATCGGTCACGTTGTTCATAGGAATATCGCGTTTTTTTATTTATAATATTTTAAATAATTTTAATTCTCAAATTAAAATTATAAACACAACTGAATGCCCCGAATTGTAACGTGAGAATTAAATTAATGTATATAATTTTATTAGAATTATAATGCTATACATAATTTTAATTTCTGAACAGAATTTCGTGAGTTAAAATAATGCACTTAATTTGATTTTAAATATTTAAATGATGCACATAGTTCAAATTGGTAATGAATATTTTGTGTGGGCCCAATACAAATTCCGTGCGATATAAAATTCATTTCAATTAATTGAATTATTATAATTGTGGTATTTAAATTTTAATTTGAAATAGCACGCAGTCGTAGTATAATTTTAATTCATAGAATTTAAATTACAATTATTTTGTGGCCAATTAAATTTTTTTCCTACAATTTTAACGATTTTTAAGCTGAAAAAAAATGCATTACTGTTTTCTTATACCATAATAAAAATGAACCAAAATTAAATCCAGAAAAAAAATCAATTCCAGGTTTTTAGTATCCTTTACTGTATGTTTTGAATTAATTTTATGTATAGACATAAAATTCTTCTTTTGCAAATTTGTATTCAATTTGATAAATAAACATTTTATAAGGCAAAAGCAAAAAATCTATAAATAAAATTTTATAAAATGCATAATTTATTAGAAATAATATTTAAATTTTAAATTTCATCGTAAAAATAATACGCATTCAATTTAATGAACAAATAATTTTTTGTGAGGCATAAATTTATATCAATTAATTATATCAAATAATTTTATGTCCAGACACACAATTATTTCATTATTTTTACTCTTGGCTGAAGAAAAATGGTTTCGGAAACTAGCTAGCTAATGTGACCCAGGTAAAACCTGCATAGACACAGGGAAAACCCTGGGCCGGGTCATGCGGGAATCAATTATCATGCATTATGCAAGCATGTAACTACTGGACAAGAGGGAAGAAGGGTCCAGGTAAGAAGAGTTGGAGGGGCTGAAAAATCAACCATGCTGAAGTCGGGTGCTTGGGCCTTGCGGCCCGCATTTAAAGTTGGGAACTCCTGGGTTATTATTAACCAGGGGCGCATGCACCCCCAGGGGCGGGCGACTTCACTCGTCAGCCCAGCCACAGCTGCCCAGGCAGCCACAGTTAAAACAGAAGTGGGCAGACGAGCCAGTAAACCGGCTCGAACTGCGGGCGCACGGAGCGAAAGGCAGCCTGACGTTGCGCCATCTTCATCCTCCTTCTTCAGGTCAACAGCAGTGTACCTTTCAAGCCAGGGTGGGGGGAGGGAACCAACCTCGCCACCCAAAATCCCCTAGACGGTTGAAGGTCGCGCCGCTCGAGGCTACTACTGCCAGACCTACAGTAGCCTCAGATGAAGGTCCCTGATGTCTTCCTTCAGAGTTCCGATGCATTTCAGTTCCATTGCGCGCGCAGCAGTCCACAGCTCCGCAAGTTCCAGCCCGCAGTTCGTCTACACTTCGCTACTATGGCACATCGAGCTCCCCTGCGGTGCCTTCGCCGACGGAACTGCTTCCTGCCACGCGCCGAGCTACATTCAGGCTACCTTCAACCCGATAGCCGCGATAACGACTCCACAGGCCGGCCATTGGTCAGCGGACTGCTATTGGTTATTCACAGTCACCCCAGCGAGATTGCAACTCTCGAGCTGGGCTCCCGTATCCACCACCCGCGGGACGCGGTCGGTAGCAGTTGGCACTGCTAGGCCACCTTCCGTACGCCCACAAATCCCCCACGCACTGCCAGCCTTTGGTTACCCAATAGGGCGCAGGGAACTCCCAGCCAACAGCCCGCGAGAGAGATGCGCGCGCCCCGAGAGACGACCGCCGACTCGATTTTTTTTTTTTTTTTTTTTTCCTAACCTAACTAAAACTAAGTGTATTTTGGAGGGGTCCGGGTTAGGGAGGGACCTAGGT
This sequence comes from Bacillus rossius redtenbacheri, assembly GCF_032445375.1. NCBI lineage: Eukaryota > Metazoa > Arthropoda > Insecta > Phasmatodea > Bacillidae > Bacillus > Bacillus rossius. The sequence continues at coordinate 74,161,142 of NC_086331.1, forward strand.
GCGTCTCAGGCCGAAGCCTATACGCCTAGTCATGCTGGGATTAGCCATGCAAGGAGAGGGTCGCATGCATCATGTGCTAGGAGGGGATTGGCCAGCCATGGCAGCGATTGGCGCCATGACTAACTCCCCTCACTCTTAAATCTAGACTATAACTAGAGATAGGTTGGGCCCAGGTAAAACCTGCATAGACACAGGGAAAACCCTGGGCACATTCATGCGGGATGCAAATTGGCATGCATTACGTGTAGGAGTTTACAGGAGACAGAGGATGGTCTGGATGAAGTGTTGGACAGAGTAGAAAAGAGTCTACCATGCGGGGGTTGGGAACTTGGACTCGTAGTCCGCTTTGCTTTTTATCCAGGACTGGATTTAGTGACCAGGGACGCAAGCGCCCCTGGTGGTGAGTGGTTGCACTGACCACTCACTCCGCCGCCAGTCAGCACCTAAAAAACTAAGAAACTAAAACAGAAAAAAGATAAATGACTTACAAACTAGGCATTTCGTTACGAAATATGCAAAATACCCAACTCAGGGATGGACGTGCAGTGCTTAAGATAAAACTAAAATAAGAACTAAAAATATACATATATATTTTTTTAATTTTTTTTAAATTTTTTTTAGATCTTTTATTATTATTTTAGAAATATATATTTTTGATGACTATTACTTAGTATCTAGGACTTATTACTAATTTACAAATCTCTAATATCTACTACTATACTACTAGTTAAATATAGAGGAACTGTCGGTGTATAAAGTTACAGGTGAATTAAGTCAAGACCTATTCGCATTCTGGCATTGTTGCAAGCTTGTAATTCAAAATCCCATGTATTTCAGAAACACAACCGGCACTGGAGGTGAAGCCTGCCAGGCGGGCCATGCCCATCGGACATAGGGAGTCAGCCCTAACAGCACAGGCAGTGAACTCCCGGGAGCCGAACCTACACCTGCGTGCTTCGGACCATTTTGAATTAGCTAATTATTCGTTAATGTCTATAATTTAAGTTTCAACTCGCGGGAGACTGATTGGCCGATCGCTCAGCCAGCCACAGCACACTACGGAGGTCTGTGAGCCAAGATTGAATTTGGCATTTTATATTTTCCATGCCACTCTGGATCTTGTTCGCCCAGTGATGAAATATATGGGTTTCTGCTTATGGCACATTTATCATAGAATTTTTGCGCAGTTCGGAAATAATAATGTTTTAAAAGTTCGAGTTTGAGCTCTCTGTGCATAGCCCTTACGGGGCAATACACAGGCGCATCTGTCGCAATACGAATACTCTTATTCTGAATTCTCTGTAGCTTGATTAAGTGAGATTCCGCTGCTGTTGCCCACACCGGCGCTGCATACGTGATTATTGGTTTTATTAGTGCGTTATAAATTATTATTCCGTTTTTAACAGAGCTACCTAAACGTCTGCTCATGACGGGGTAGAGGGTCATGAGCCTAGTGAAAGCTGTTTTTCTTTTCGCCTCTATGTGATCGCGCCATAGTAGTTTCCTATCCATGTGTACGCCTAAATATTTAACCACATTTTTGTGAGGAATTTGCTCATTGAAAAGTGTTAGTCGTGGTCTATCTTCAAGTGGCGGGAGATGTTTACGCGTAAAAACTATAGCTTCTGATTTAGTAGGGTTTACCTTAATTCGCCATTTTGTGCACCACTGTTCTATTGAATTTAACGCGGTTTGTAATCTGTCTGCTGCGAGTTCTAGAATACTAGACTCGCACTCTTTAGTCATGACGGAGTGGCCCGAGAATTGCCGAAGACCCTTCGTTTGTGTTTAGTTCACACGTACGCTCGCCCGCACACTAGCCCCACCTTTACAATTAAGCTTTACTACATTCTCTCCAATATTTCTCGCTCATGTTTACAAATACGAAGATGGACCTGGGAACCTTTTGTATGTATTTTTTGATTCTCCACAACTTTTGTTTGAAACTTTTTTCGCTTAAACGTCTAGATTCTGAGAAAACCTGAGTCAAACCAATTTTTAACCATTTTCTCCAAAAACTTCACGTCCTATTTCAAAAAAAATTAGCACCATTCGATTCAGCGTCCTCGAATTACCGTTATATCAAGTTTTCAGGTCTGCTGGTAAAAAGTGCTTACTTTGCCTCTTATTGACTGGCCTAATAGGCGAGTCGATGCGGAAGGTACCCGTCTGCCCCTGACGCCAACCGACTTGCTAGCATCTAGTAGGAAATAATGGGGCAAAGACAACGGGATTTGAACTTATTGATATGCACCGCGCCGAGGGCCATATCCGCAAGAAAATTGTGTTCTTTTAACTATGCATTATTTTAATTACTTTTGTAAATCAGTACCGTAAAATAGTGTTGTATGAGTATTGTTTTAGCTGTGTAACAAATTTATTTTTATTTTTATAATGCTGGTTTCTCTTTAGTTTGACAGGGTAATTATTTGTAACGAATTATTATTTTATCAACTTAATCACATCCTGTATTATAATTATGAGCCCACGAGTGTGTAAATATGTTTAGTCCAACTAAGAATATGATAGTTAAAAAAAGTTTAAACAAATCCCGCGCGTGGAATATTATGTTTTTTTTTTCTTTTTGGCAATATGGTTTTAATGTAAAGAATTATTGTGAGGAAGGTCCGTGCCGTATAGTGATCGCGTCGAGGATCGGTGGACATGATACTCATTGTTCATTAATTCGATGGCAGATCATTATCAATGCCTATGAAAGCATTGCAGTATGTCTATGTAGTCTATTGGCAGAATCGTATGCACTTTAACTCAATGATGAGGTGATATTCGCAGAAAAACAAAATCAATCTATTAGAATGCTCGATAAGATCTAACCTATACATAATATAAGATTCATTAAAAATTATTTATTATAATCAATCCTAGCTTTGATATTTACCAAACAAATTTTCTTAATGGTGTGAGTATTTCAACAGTGAGTAATATTTGTTGTTAATTAATCAATATTGATTGGTCAATAATTATTGATATCCTGAGCTGTTATTTGAAGTAAGTATTAATTTTGTAATCCAGCTTAATTAATTTAATTATTTTTTAATTAATTTTCTAATAAATACAAAAATTTAAGACTCTTAAATACTTGAAAAATAAATGAAAGCCAATAAACCCGCAATGTTTTATATTGTTATTAAATTGTATAAATGGTTTTGCTGAGTAATAATGTGGTTAAGAAAAAAATTATCGAAATTGAAACACTTTTTAAAACTTACATAAATTGTAGTTAGAAATTGTTTTCATGCTGTAATAGGGGTCCTGAATTTTTAAAATACCATTTTATGGTGTGATTATTTCTACAGTCAGTAATATTTAATGTTAATTAATCATTATTGATTGACCAATAATTATTGATATCCTGAGAAGTTATTTTGATGTGAGTAATAAGTTTGTTGGTTCATGTTAATTTAGAAAATTGTCTTCTATCCCTCTTTTTCTATTTCTGCTGTTTTATCCCTTACGATATACTTACGAGTCGAGGTTTTAATTGCCAAAGAGGTTTCACTTCTATCACATGTACTGAGTAACACGCACTAGATTTTTTACATATAATTTCTGACTCCCCATTTAACTAGGATGTATTCAACAACACCTGAACACCTTCGGTCATTCGCCCTCCAAAACATTCTAAGCTGGGTCCGACACTGCGAATTTTTTTTTTTTTTAATTGGTTGAATCTTTATCGGCTTCCGCCCACAACCAGCACTAGATGCGTTTTCTTAGTCGAAGCCTTTTATTGTCATATCATCAATCAATCTATAACTGTACATAGATCATCACCCATGCCTTTCCTGGGACTCGAACCCAGAGCCCTTCGCACCGCAAGCGGGTGTGCATCCGACCACCGACCCTGTGAACTCCGAAGGGCCCGCTGTGCGCCGGTGTTGCGCGCGCACGGCGACGTGGGAGCCGGGTCGCCCGCGCGCTCCCAGCGCAGGTCGCGTGCCGGGCAGCTGCCGCCTCGCCCCCCCCCCCCAACCCCCCGCGCGTGCCGCCCGTGGCCAGGGGAGCGCAGGGGCGGTGTCCCTGCACCCAGCACACACCTGCGCCAAGGTCGACTCGCACGCCGCGGGCATTCCTCGCTGTCCGCGCGAGCATCTGCCGCATCGAGCAAGGGCCCTGTCTCACTGTCTTTGAGATTTCGTCCCTAACCACAGTCTGCAACAAAGTTTGCCTGATTATATCGGACTAAATATGGCTTCCAATTTTCAAAAACAAATAAAGTCGTACAGATAAACCCAACGTTTTAAATCCTATCACACTATCAAGTTTTATTATTGGACTGGTCTAACTCAAACGTTTCAATATTAAATATATTTTAAAGTTATAACAGCGCATAAATGTGTTGGATGGAAATTTTGAGCTTGTTGTTTTTGTTTGCAGTTCTATACTTTTAAATTATTGTAATTTTAATGATATTTATACTCGGATTACAAAAAAGAAAGCTTAAGTTATAGACACATTATTCCTATTTTCCTGGTAAATAATTTTAGAACCGAAATTCATAAATACATATCATAAAAGAAAGTTTCCCGCCGCATCTGTCTGTCTGAACGCGATAAACTCAAAAACTACCGAAATGATTTTCATAGGGTTTTCACCAATGGACGGTGTGATACACGAGGAAGCTTTAGTTGTATAGTTCATTATGGTTTTGTGAAAATTGTCTGTGAATATGGAAATGTTTTAAATGCAAGATTGCCGTCTGGTAGACATACAACCCTGAGTGTCATTTCTCTATGGCCATCAGACATACAAATTGTGTCATTTTCTATGGCAACCAAGACTCGACCTACAGAAATGTTGACTGGAATAATGAAAAAAAGGACATGTGGTTCAGGTAATTCCTTAAAAATATTGAATTGTTGTCATTGTTTATTTCTACCTTAGCCTAATAATAAGGTAATTGTATTACGTTTTAATTAATTTTTTTTTTCCCTTTGAGCGATAGTTTGTAATGTATTTTTTTAATGATACTTATCTAACTTCGAATTCTACTTTTTCATATAGTTTTTATATTATTTACCTTTCTTTTTACCTTTTGTCTGTTTTCATTTTAGGTTAGGTACCTATCTTTTTATGTTTTTATGTTTGAATGTTAGGGGCAATATATGAAACTACTGATCCAATTCTAACAATTATTTCACGAATATGATGCTACATTGTCCCTGAGTGCTATGGGTAATTTTTTTTTCCATAAAGTTATGATTTCAACAAAATCTCAATAACTGTAATTGAAGTCAAAAGCGTCGTCTGGTATACATGCAATTTGTGAGTGTAATTTCTCTACGGCCATCAAGCCATTACTCTTTTTTTTCTATCACTAACCCTTCAACGGCGATAATCGCAACTACAAAAAGAGAAAACAAACCCAGTTAAGCGTATTATTATCAGCTATGGCGATAATTGTTGAATATGTCGATTGGGACCGTTAGTTTACGTTTTAGCCAAGCGGTATAAAGCGCGCGTTTCCATATAGTACACTGACTTTCGAAGCGAGTGGACTCATCGCGCGTTGTCTATCTTTGAGTATTACACGTATATTTTAATGTTCGCATTTGGTTACAATTGCTGTATGCATTATTTTTTTCCTTTAGGTTTTGGATGTCGATGGTGGTTACAATTATTGTATACATTGTTTTTTCTTTTCTAATTAGGAAGCGGAGGTCGTATTTTTTTTTCGTTAGGTAGATATGTACTTATTTTTAGATTAAAAATTATAATTTGTAAACCTACTTTTGTTTGAGTGAATTTTTCTGATTTTTTTGTAATATTTTTAGGTTCACACGAAGTAATCATGCCTCGACGAAGATCGTATATAGGACGCAGAACGTCATCTGCCAAAAGACTTAATTTGTTTCGAATTAACGAAAATTATTAACATCATTGGACTGTAAAAAGCATGTTTCCCAAAGATCATGAGAATCGTTGGTGGAACGTACGTCCATTTATCTTTGGACCGTGAAAGACAAGCTTCCCAAAGAGTTGGAGAGTCGTATGTAGAACGTGATGTCCGTTTATCCTTAGACCGTGATAGGCAATTTTCTGAAGATTTATTCCAAGTAGGTAATGGTGAATTTCAAGCCGTTAATGCCAAGATAAATCTAAATAATCTATGTGTTTTGGTGCAAACTGTAAAGGAATTGATTGAAAACGTATATCCCGATATTAGTAACATAATCACAAAGACACTAAATTGGTTTGAAGAAAGGACAAATGGGAAAAGTTAATAAAACAAATGGTTTGATACTTTCAAATATTAAAGTACCATCACAAATTTACTACTCAATTGACACAGTCGTGGTTAGGGAGGAGGCAGTGCATTATCCATCTGAATTTTTTTAATTCTTTGACGCCACCCGGAATGACTCTTCACAAATCAATATTGAAAATAGGTTCACCTATTATATTACAAAGAAATTTAAACCCACCTAAACTGTGCAATGGTACGAGACTCAAAATAGTTATTTTAAGAAATCTTTTAATCGAATGTACAATATAATCTGGCTATAGAACTGGTGAAACTGTGTTGATACCAAGAATACCGATAATACCCTCAGAATTGCCTTTTCAATTCAAATGGCTCCAATTTCCAATGAAACATGCATTTGGAATGACTATTAATAAAGCACAAGGTCAAACTTTGAAAGTTGCTGGTATTGATTTAACCATTCAATGCTTTTCACATGGCCAATTGTATGTTGCCCTGTCACGTGTAACATCTTAACATAATATGGTCGTTTTTACACATAATCCGGCAGAAGTGATCAATGTTAATATTACCCACATGCTCGACGCAACAGGTTGATACGACACTACGAAAGAAAAAGATTTAGGTGTATATGCTCTGCTATCCGTGCGAAGCCAGGGCGGGCTGCTGGTATTCACATTATTTTAATTAGAAAAAAACTTCTGTCAGCTGGTGAGCTTCTCCTTGATTCCGAGAGAATAGAGTTCTAGTAAAACCCAGCATTATTAATTCTAATATTTCGTTATTTTATGGTAGTCAACAGCAGAAACATTCACTGAGCTGAATTTTGCAAGATTTCTTTGGTTTTCTCCATGTGCTCCAAGTTATTCTTGGTTATATTTGGCTGGTTTTCTTTGTGTGCTCCTGAAAATTCCTGGCAAGACTTCAGTTGGTTTTCTCCGTGTGCTCCGTGAGTAAGCATCCCGCATTCCACACAAAAATAAATAATGCAACTCAACACAACATGTGGCGACATCTTTTAGCAAGAATCGGAACTATTTGCAACAAGTTTTTGTTACATGACAAATTAACTCTCGCTGCTGAATAGAGCTATTGTAACCAGTTAGAACCTTCTATACTTTTAGTCTAGTAGCATCGTAGACTTTAGCTTCGTAGTCAAGTAGCCTTGTAGCCAAATTTCTCTGGAGAAGAGCTGGAGCCAAAGACAGTTTGAGGCATTGTAGCCCACCGTAAATTGGCGATTGTATCCTACCGAGTTGTATGTTTGTTTAAATGTAGACCTTTTCGTGAAATTTGCGTAGTCAAGTCTGTAGTGTCGTATTTTACTGCTGGGATCATATCATACCATATCATATCGATCGTATCCTACGGGTGGGATCTATCCTACCGTATCCCTCTAATGAAATCGTATACCAACTGATGAGATCGTATCACTCCGATGAAATTTATCCCTCTGATGAGATCGTATCCCTCTGATGATATCGTATCCCTACTGATGGGGTCGTATCCAACCAAATTGAATTTTTGTTCAAATTTTCGTTAAATGTGCTTCCGTTTTAATGTGCTTTCAAAAGTGCTTACTTTGTTTTAATGTGCTTCTACATATCTGTCCTTAGTAGTATATAATAGGGACGCCTGGTTCAGGCTTTAAGGCTTTGAGCCAGAGGAGCTGACCATCATTTTTGATTTTGATGTCATGGCGGCCATCTTGGACTCAAAATAACTCCAAATGACTGAACATTTCTAAAAAGTCCCTATTTCGAGGGAAAAATTCCCGTTTTGAAGTAAAATTTTCCGTTTTATTCCTCGAAAATTCAAAAATTCGGAATTTGATAAACATCAAATGAATTTTGCCTAAGAAAGAACCAAAGTTCCCCAAAGGGGCTAAAATTCTCCAACGACAAGCCATCCTCAGCCTCTGAAGACCATAAACTTCAAATTCTTTAATTTTTGATCTATAAATTCGGAAAACATTTCAAAAAATGTATAAAAAATTGGTTTACTTCAAAAGTATGGTTACTTAATCGATTTTGGTCCATTGTTCGGTTCCCGGCGAGAGTAAACATGTAATTTATTAATACATTAAAGCATTCTTAGTAAAAATAAAAAAAATATTACGCCACAACCGCCATATTGTATTCGAGATCGCTGCCATTATCGTTACGGCTGCCAGCTTAAAAATCCATAAATTATATGCTATAAAAATGGGAAATATTCTAAATTTTAAGAAAATAAAAATTTAAATAAAAACACTCCACCATCTTGGATTATGACATCACGACCGCTGTCTTTTTGTTCTAGAAATGTAGCATGTTTCGTTACGCCCGCCATCTTGGATAAGTATGAAATTGTAACACTTTTCGTTATGTCCGCCATATTGGATTAAAGATAGTTGCAATTTTTATTACGGCCGACATCTTGAAAACTCGTAATTTTTATGCTAGAAATTCGGAGAAAACTAAAATTAAAAAAAAACTAATAAAATTTTAGTAAAATAAAAATTTAAAAGGCACTTATATCATTGAGTCCTCGGTTCGAACCCAGTGAGAGCAAAAATAAAAAAAATTACGACCAATTTTCCTCCATGGAAGCCGCCGACCTCCACGGAACCTCATACACAAATGCCAAGGTATATACCATCAGCTAGTATGACGTCGTATCCGCCATTTTGTTTTCGTCTGCTATAGTGCAGTAGTCAGGGTATCCACCACCTTAAAATTTGGGTGCCATATTGGAAATTCGTAATTATTTAGCTATAAATTCGGGAAAAAATCCAAAATTCATTAAATAAATATGCAATTAATATACTGATTGATTAGATTAGTTCCTATACTTGCTTCGATCCCTCGGCGATGCAAAAAAAAATAATTTTAAGTAAAAAATTATAATTTCAATAAATGTGGTGGAAAGTCCTATAAGCAGCATAAGTTACTCATATACCAGCCTCATATAAGCTGATATGACCGCCATCTTGGAAATGTGTATTTACTGACCTAGAAATTCGGAAAAATTCCAAAATTCATCAAAACATTCACTTATTAAAATAATTATTGGTGCGATAGATTTCCGTCCTTGGTTTGATTCTCGGCCAGTGATAAGAATAACTAAAGCTTCTAATAAATTTTATATTGTTTCCCATTAATTTTCGTGGATATTATTAATCATTCACTCTAAGAAAAACAACTCTAGACAAAATAACTATCCGACTAATTAAATACATTGCCGCTATTCCTAAAATGGAAATCAGATTTTTCAATACTTAGAATACATTTCGACCAGTTCATGTACAATGCTATGCGTATAGGCCAAGTGTCTTCGAAACACGAGACCAGGTCATAATATCAGTCGTATAGACCAGACAATTCCGAAACTTAAGACGTTCTTCGTCGATAGCTAATATAACACATTTTAAGCAGTCAAGACAAAGCCATCGAACTGTCGGATCTAAAGAATCGATAAACCCAATTACAAGCAATTAGACAAACAGAACATGTTTTACGCTTACTAAAGGACCAAGAATCTCTGAAAAATGTTTTATCATGGCCAAGAGGATCTTTAAACCAGTAAATATTCAGCCTTACTACAGATTTGACTAAGTACATTTAACGAAAACGCAAATTCAACAAAAGAAAAGGACACACAGTACACACACTGGACACACTGTACACATTCGACAAACAGTACACACGCAGTACACACACTGGACACACAGTACACACACAGGACGCACAGTAATCACAGTATACACACTAAACACATAGTACAACACAGTACACACACTGGACACACAATAGACACACAGTACACGCAAAGGACACGCAATGTACACTCAATACACGCAACGCACACGCAATGGACATAAAGTAGGTACACGCAATGGACACACAATGCAAGTAATGGACACATAGTACACGCAATGGACACACAGTACACACAAAGGGCATTTAATGGACACACAGTATACGCATTTAACACACACAACACACACACAGAACACTTATTTGGCGAAAAGGAAGTACAATTGGAAGCACAATCAACAAAAAGTAAGCACAAACCAACGAAAAAGAAGCACAACCAACGCAAAGGAAGCACAATTAACGAAAAAAAGCACATCCGAAAGCACATTCGACAAAAAGGAAGCACAACCAACAATAAGGAAGCACAATTGGAAGCTCAATCAATGAAAATTAAGCAAAATCCGAGCACAATCAACGAAAAGGATACGTTCTCAGCAGTAAGATACGATAATAATGGCTTGACTACATACATTTAACGTATAGCTATCTGTATGCCAAGGAGCATCTGTTGTTGACCAAGTTGAAGCAGACTTTGTGGCGTCAGGCCCGAATTTTTTTTTGCCTGCGGCGATTTCGTGCTAACTGAAATTTACAGACGTGCTATTCAAGACTGGGGCAGTAAAATTAACTCGTGCAATTTTATGCATGCTAAATGAGGGATTGGTGTAGGTACTGTGAATAGCATCAAAGTCAATGCATGTGGTTGAAGTGCTAATAAACTTATGAGCAAGAATAAATTAGAGGAAAAACCATATTGGTTAGATAAGGGGAAGAAAGGATGTGTATGGGTACCAGTAAAAATCAAAATACATCCCTGCGATGATTTAAGTTTTTTGGTAACCTAATCACAAAAGAAAAAAAATCACTGACCCTTAAAAAAAATTCTAGATTTTCGATACCTTTCCTTTTATGCACAAAGAAAGGTAGCAAGCAATGGAATACTCTCAAAATCAAATAAAAATAAACAAATGTGAAAAAAAAATTAATTTTACTAAAGATACCAAAAACTCCATGAAACAAGAACAATCATAAAAAATCTTACATGATTTAAAAACTTTATGAAGGAATGTCAACTGGGAAATATAAAGAAAATGATAAATATAATAATTTCACATATTCTAAAAATTAAATAGAAAAAAAATTAAAATCAATATCAGTGTGTATAGGAATGATATGGTTGTAGAACAATGTACACATAAACCATATAATAAATAACATATTCTCGTGGCTATAAGCACATAAGATACCAAAATATTCTACACCAAAAAGGCAACACATTATTTACGAAAAATAGTGAAATTACATTAAATATATTATCATGTTCTTATTTTACTTTTTAAAAGTTTTAAAATTTTATGCTTCCTGTACATCTTGGAAATGAAGGTTCATCTTAACACTAGGAAAACATACTAAAGAATTTATGTCCTGTTGCTCCATTCTAGCGTGGCAAAATTTCTACAATTGTCTTACTAAAAATTCATAAGCAAAAAATCATTCATTAGCGGAACATAATGAAATACCAGGAAAATTACTACAGGAAAATACCTGTAAAAAGGTCTAAGTGCACAGCAGAGGAAATTGTAGATGACACCAATGGAAATTTTAGTCCTCTGGTTACTGATACAACAGGTAGTAAATTCTGGGTTAAACTTGAGCCACAATTTCATCAAATGGGCCTGCTAAAACCAGCAAAAATCAACATAGTAAACCATAGGTAAAGTTAATTAGAGTTCAGACTTTTCCATCTTATAAATATTTAAAAAAAAATACGTCCAAAGCAGGAATATTACTTTCAAAACAGCACAGGGGCACAGCTGCTAAATTCTGGAAATTGCCATTTTTCCAGTTGATAACTTTTGGTTGTCCACTCCAACAGGCATAAAGGTTCGTGACAAGTCTTCCATAAAATGGCTGGTATCAATTTAATCTGGACTCAATGAGACTTACCTACTTCAGTTAACGGCACCATTATTCTTGCAGACAAGATATTTTTACACGAGTGTGCAAAAGGCCTAGACTACTTCGTGATGAAGTTTCACTTAACTCCAGTCTTTGATCAGCATGGTCTCGCAGCCATCGGCACCGAAGTTCCAAAACGCGAACCATCGGCGAAGGTCCGTTCCCTGCGCGCTCCACAGCAAAAAGTCTTGATGTCTGGCATGGTGCTGTCTTTGATTAACTGACCACAGATACATGGCCTCCACAAGGGTGGGGCTGGATGGACCCCTGGGTCCAGGGCCCGGGCCCAGCCCTGTTTAATTTTTAATGCTTAACTATTATAATTTAGCAATTTAGCAATTGAGAATGAATTGGCCTCGAATCTTGACTTTTCCGATGTAATTGATGATTTTAGGCCGATGAAAGCTCGAAAAACTGTTATTAAGTTAAGTAGTCTTATTTTGTGGCCAGTGTCTATGATTTACATAGATCATAATTTTATTTTTCTGTAACTATTTTCATTTTTTATCTCAGTGTGTGAAATAAATAAACATACTCGCTGTGGTTATTTTAAAGTAAAATAATTGTATAAACAAAGCTTAGTTTGGACTTATAAAATAGTAACCATAATTATATGCCTACCCTGTATTTTCAGGTTAAATAACATTATAAAAAGAGTTTAGGTAAGAAATAACCTTGCAGTTATAATATAGCACGTGACTATAAAATTGGGGATCCTGGGTCCTGGGCCCGTAATCGTATGTGGGACCCATGCACATTGCCATCACCTCTGCTTGACGCGGTAGTTCCATGCAAAAAGGGGCACATATTTTTTGCAACCCACTGCTGGCTAAACAATTAAGTCTTCAAAGTATTATAAATTTATTTATAATAGCAAACTGTACTTTATAAGACTCAAACAAATATCTTTTACATATAAAATGATTCAAAATCTTGGAAACACCACAGGTCTATTGTAAAAATTTATGCATTTCAAGTGGTCGGGCGTGTGCCAATCTCCCTCCCTTCCCCAATTTACCACTCCTTGTTCACGTAACTTTTTTTTTGTGTTTTAGTGACGTTTTTTTCCCCTCCTCTTGAGGTGTCGCGCATGCGCAACCAGTGGTCACTTATGTTATGAATATATGCTAGTTCCCGAGGCCTCAGTCTTGCTTATTCGTCCAGCCTTCAGCTTTGTACATCGTTCGTTCAATTAGGGCTGTTATTCCATGGCGGACTTGTTCGCCGTAGAAAATCGTGTTTCATAACGGTCGTTGCCTATGTCTTGAGTGTTTGTACACCAAATTTAATTTTCTTTAGCCATTACTATTTAAGGCTGTTCAAGAGGTCCAAAAATCGTCCCTACTTCAGAATGACTTCAAACTGATACATCACTCACAATAGTATGAAAACTGATCGTTGAACACCCTAACAGCGCTGTATAAGACTCAGGGTCACGCCGCTGGGAATTCAGTGGCGAGACAGCCTTCAGAGGGGAATGTTGTGTCGCTCCGCTCCCGAACAATGGACAGTATCACTCCTAACGGAGGGAAAGCTAACTGCTTGTAGGCTGGGAGCAGGTAGTCAGCTCGCCTGTTGGGTCACCCGGCAGCGAAGGGGAGGAAGTGACAGGCGGATACAAACATCTCGGAGCTCAGAACCCCCAACTCGTAGTCGCCTCGCCTGGGGGCCGATTCTTGACGCTACCGGAATAATTCCGCTACCGGATTAATCCGCGAGTTTCATTCCGGTAGAGAGTAAAAAACCAATTCTTGAAATTGCTGTAGTGGCTACCGGAATCAACATTGTCGGGTCAACGAAAAGTCTTTACGGAAGTGAGGCAACGTTGCTTTAACTGTTGACGTCACTGGTAGAAGGCCAATCACAATGAGGAAAGGTAAATTTCCCGTGTAAGTGGATGAATACTGAATGTTTTGTTTTGTTTACTCTTTGCAAATATCCTCGTTAGGGTAGGGGTGTAGGTTGAAGATCTACTTATCAAATTGAAATGAGCTGTATAGTTACGGCCGAACAACGGGGAATTTTGCTATCATTCATGGAAAAAAAATGATTCTTTGTCCAGAGGAAAATTTAATCCTGAATTTACCAAAAAAGCGTGCTGATAGTTTGTGGCAAGAATTTTATTAAAATTTACAATTCTTATCCCTTAAAAGTACTCGTTTTTTAGTTTATTGTTTCTACTTACTTGATAGAATTTAAAATTCTTATCACTTAAAAGTAATCGTTTCTTAGTTTGTTTCTGCTTACTTTGCCGCAACTTTTTATGTTAGTGTAAAATTTGATGTGAAAATAAATTTTATGCGGTGTTTCTTGATTCAGCAAACAATTGTGAATGTGTACATTAGATTTTTATAACTGCAAGTCAATACAAAATTATAAAATTTTATGAACATCATCTAGCAATTATCTCATGGTGCGGGGGTAAATGGGTAAAAGTTCCGTATTGCGTATCCAAGTTAACCTGTGATCCTGTACACCTGATCCTGTCCCATACAGCACAAAATGTTACAGATATGTTTCAGAAATATAACTTTTGAAACATTGTAACATGTTTGAAACATTTCGCAACCTACCTGAAACATCTCGGATATATTTCAGAAACGTCCAAATGTCCGCCCTGTGAAATATTTCAATGAAACCTCCCTGCAACATCAAATGGTAATGTTTCTGAAATGTTTCAATGAAACCTCCCTGCAACATCAAATGGTAATGTTTCTGAAATGTTTCCACTAATGTCCCATCAATATTTCTGAAACATTTCCATAAATGTTCTGAAATACATATAAAATGTATCATGTGACCCAAAATACCTCTGGAAATTAGGATGACTGAGGGTATATTTATAATTTAAAAGAGTATTGCACTTTAACAGATACCATAATGTTACAGCTGCATTGGTCAGCTAGTTGCAGTGAAGTGCAGTGACTGTGTTCCAATTCATCACAGCATTCCCTCGTACACTTCCTCTTGATCACTTTTTGCATAATGCCCCTTGACCACACCCTTAGAAAGTGTTAATCGGTGGATTGATATGATCTTGTTCGTATCTTCTTGTTATCGTCAAGTTTTGCTTGTCCATAGTAATGTGTCATTTTTTGATTATATAAAAAAATAGATATTGTAATATTATTTTGTTTGAAATTATTTTAAAGATGTGCTCTGGTAGGGCATAGAATGTAAATTTTTGTCGTTTTTAATGTAATGATAATTGATTATATTACTTAATAATTTGGCTTGTACAATAATTAAAAATTTACTTATAATTTCTAATGTAAGATTAAAAAGGCCTGCCGACAAAATCCAACAATTCAGGTAAATTAATGAAACCATATTCTCCACCCTACTGAGCTTAATTTATAATTTATATATATATATATATATGAACCAAGTTAAAGAAATAATTTAATTAATAAAGACATCAGATGTTTTCCCAGGTCAGCGTACCAGACTTGCCTAACATTAATTTTACAAACTATTTTATTATTCTAAAAACAAATTATGGTTATAAAAGTAAAATTTAAATAAGTCTTCAGTATGCTTGCAAAGTGAATGAAACTTACATGAATGTAATAGGTAGCCCAGCATTGGTGTCCATGGTTCCTGTCCATTGCATTTTATTTTAATGGGGAATTTGAATGTGATATAGTGGCAGGCAGGCATGCATCTACATCAGTACATGGGGAAAAAGGGACAAGCTAATGCACAAAGGTTCCATTATTAAATACAATGACAATGTCATCTTGTAATGAATAAATTAAATTGAGGCTCCCCAAGCTATCTGGATGTGATCTCCTTATGCTCAGCACAGAAAGTATGCTAATATTTACTTAATCCATAACAACCAAACCCCACTTGCATAGGAGACATGATTACTGAGAATTTTAAAATATAATTTTCACAACCCAATGTGTTATGGCCACTTCAAGTTTGTTTTTGAGTATCATAAATGAGCACTTGTCCATCGATGTCTTTATCTGTATTTGAACAATGTCTTGAGAATTTGGGTATGGTTTTCTATTGCATTCCAGATGTTGACATTCTCAAAAATCACGACACTGTTATTGTGTACGGTATCAGTGGTCTAGATAATCATGTGGTATTACATTAACTTAAAATACTTGATACACACAAGAAAAAAAATCGCATTCAACCTCAAACAAATGTTATAGAAATAAAAAAATAATATACCTATATACAATACACTAACATATTATAATAGAAAATTCCTACTTGTATGTTGCACAGGAAACCGGTATTAACATAATGAACAGCCATGAGACTTGACCTGTGCTCGTATTGTGATGTACTTTTCTCCTTATTTAATGCTATAGTAAGTATATATGGCTGGTGCTTGTTTTTTGGACATTTGCAAGAAAAAAATGTGCGCTTGAAAACCCTCAAAAGACATGTAACAATTTTATGTTATAATTAATGTCTTTTTCTTCTTAAACACACATATACTAATTTACAGAGGGTCTAAATATGAAACAATGCAGTCTTAATACAATTTCATCATATAGCTTTATAATCGACATATTGTTTTCCATTTCACACAAGCTCAACATAAATGAGACTGGACTAGAATCGGCTGTCCTCACTAAACAAAAAACTTGTCTGACCAGCCTAAATGAAGTGAGATGGTGGTGTAGTAGTGGAATATAAATGGGAATGAAACAAATGTGCAATGAGAAATACTCTTTAACATTGCAATGTCACTTTCCCTAATTGAAAGACTTATTGTATCAGACAAGAGCTCAAATTGATCCAGCTTCCCTAACATTGAGTGGCCAGTGACTTGCTGAAGATAAATAGTGGCAGTCCATAAAAAATCTGGTTTCCTTAATTTTTTCTATAGATAGCATGTTAATCTACCTAAAGTTCGTGGATTAAGCTAGGTTTTATATTTGTATTTTAATACTACCAAATTAACTAAATAGCCTAAGGATAAAACAACAAATACAATATGGCAATAGTATATAGGGTCTCTAAAATCCAAATTTTCAAAGTAAATACACAAAATAATATTAACACAACAGTACTTCCACACAAACTATATTCAAATGAGATCACAAATTTATTGTAAACAAATAATATAAATAATTTTATAATATGCAGTACAAAATTTTAAAATAATATGAATGGCGAGTTATACTTTGTACAAAATAGAAGGTAGCTAGTTTGGCCTAACTCGTCAACAATGAAGTCATTAGAGATAGAGAAACTTATTCAAACAGACAATAGGGTTTTGGATTGTAACTTCTATGATCTATGTTATGAAACCAGCCAAGAATGCACCTGAAGTAAGTTAAGAACCATGTATAACCATAATCAGAAAGCCACACCAGGTCAAACCAGGTTCTTTCCATTTGAATACTTAACAATAGAGGCAAAGATGCAAAGGGGTATTTTCAATAACAAATAACAACGTAGTCTGAGAAGTAGACTTTAATAAAAAAAACTATATATATATATATATAAATAAATAATATATACAATACATGAAACTTTTAACTGACTCTCTATGCAGATGTTCTTGGAGATTTTTGCTGGAAAAAAAAAGAAGAAAAAACAATTATTTTTAACTTGTTTCAGGTCAATTATGACATGTATGTGAGATTTTTAAACATGTAGACACTAAGTTGTTACATTATTTATTTTTAAATTACCATGCAAACAGAAAAAAAAAGTTTCTGATGCCAATGATAAATTTCAAAACTGAAAGCATCTTAAAATTGACAAATTGGTATTGCAACCTATGCATTTTTTTTTTCAAACTTATTAAGCAGGAATACTTATTCACTGGGAATTTCTTAACATGCTATTTACATTCCTAATAATCAATTTAATGGTGTCTGGTTAATGCAAAGAGGCCCATGACATTGTATAATAACACATTTTAAGCAAAGTTTTAAAAGAAAACTTAAATTTAAATCCTAATGATTTCCTAATAAGTGTCTGTGTGAACAGTGCCTGTGATGTTACATCATTACAATTCAGCCCATGTTTTTGTGCAATAATACTCTAAAATTTCTAGTAATTTTTTGAGCAGATTCTCAATATTATCCTTTGTAGTGCACATTTAATGTTTATTTTCATTATTTAAATTGCTACCACTACATAACTATACACATGTAATCTAATAAATCATCATTTAATGTGTTTCCTTTATTGTCATATAATGGATGGAATTAGGTTTTGTCAAACTCTGCAAATCAAACATAATTTGTTACTACTATAATTTAGCATAAGAAAAACTAATTTAAATAGAAATACCAATGATGCTTATGCTTAGTACAACACAACTCGAAGACTTGTACCTTCTCTGCGGGAAAGGATAAAATTTATTTCAATTATTTTGCGCTGTAATCCCAGCCCACCAATAACATGAAGGCCAGATTGCAGAAATAACTTTGTTAAAACGAAATGGCAATTAATGAAACCGCTGTCTAATTATATGTGTAGGCCTAGTGCATTCACTTACAATAAATTACATTTATGACAAGCCAGATATAATAGAAGGCTTTATTAAATTTCCATTAATAGTAATACGTACGCCTACAACATACAATAAGTACTACTACATAGTGCAGAAAATAATAAAAATAATTACTTAACCAGCAGAAATGTAAATTATTTAAAATGAAACACTTCAATATTTATATTAAAATAAACACAACATAATTAATTTATGTGTTGTGCACAGTAAATAAACATTAATTACCCTTAACTACATATTATAGGTTATGAAATATATTTACTTAAGTATATTATAAAAGCCCGAAGGTGATAACTGAATAAAATAAATTGGTTTAATCAAATGCTATTAAAACCAAAATATTTAGGAACCTATAAGCCTATATTTGTGTGATTTTTAACTAAAGATAATAAATAACCCATACATTAGCATTCGTGTTCTACAGTCAACGACCATATATAGCTACAGTAAGTAGAAAACTTGTTAGATGCTTTCGCAATTTTATTAAATCGCGAATATCCTGTTAATGCATCACATAAATTAAAAAATCAGACTGAAAACAGCGCACATATAAATATGGCACGGGAATGTTAAGCATACCGACAAAAAAAGACATTCCTTAACCTACAGCTTTACACATTTCGAAGACGCATAAAAGAATGTTTCTATACCGGTACTTGCTTAAGTGCGAAAGTAAAAACAAAAAAAAAGTAAACTAACATGAAATAAATAATGTTAAAACTTACAATTTATTCACCACATATAAAAATCCAAGTACCAAAATACTGCGCCAAAACAAGAAATAATACACAAAGACAAAGATTTCTAAACTTCAGTGCCAACAAGCATGATGGGAAGTTTCAATATAATGTCTCAGATACATTTCAGAATCAACCACAATGTAATATTGCCAAACGAATCTTGCTGAAATGTATCTGAAACTTCATTTATAGACATGAGTACTATGTTTCCAATGAAATGTTTATGAAATATTCCAGAAACATGACAGATGAAATGTAATCTATTCGAAACATAGTAATGTTACTGCAATATCACAGACATGTTACTGAAACATTGTGTGCTGTATGGGGTGGTACATGATGCTTATTTTTTTAGCAGTGGGCAGGCGCGTAGCGCCAACGCATTTCGCGCGACAGCGCGAAATCTGAAGTTATTCCAACTGATAAAAAAGATAAGCATCATAGAACACAGGATCAGGTGTACAGGATTATGTCATTAGAATCAAAGGTATATCTGGATACATCTGGATAAGCAAAACGGAACTTTTACCAAAGTTTGTAATTGTTTGGTGTAGGGGCTTCTTGAAAATCTTATGAATTTATCAACATTATCTTTCTACTATATCTTCTTTCATCATTTAAGGTAGGTTGCCCTAAGTTCGCCAGTGTGCCAAAATTCGCCACCTGCCCTAAAAAAAAAAGTACTGATGTGGGCCAACAGGTGGCAGCAAGCATACATATTTACACCTCTAAAGCTTTAACCTTTACAACATCTATGGCAGTTCCGTTGCCAGTGTCGCGATAGTCGCCATATTGTAGAAAATGCTCATCACGATATAAAAATTGTTCTGTAAGTATCCATTTGTGATATATTAATCGTTTTAATTAATTTAAAGTTCCATATATATTTTAAAAGAGTTTTCTGTGTACTTTATGATGAAATAAATAGTTGTGTGGATTTATGAAAAAATGTTTAATGGTTCATTATTTTAGAAAATCGTGTATGTGTTCTTAATTTCGCCACCATAGCATGTTATGTGGCGAACTTAGGAACAGTATGACAAACTTACCTCTGTCAGTTACTCAATACCTAAAAAAGTGTCAAGAGGTTTGAAAATCATTTTGCATTGGTAAATATAATTACATGATATTAATTTATGTATTTTAAAATTATTAAAAAATAAATAACTCATAATTTTGGATAAATATTTGGAGTGTGTAGTTATTTAATAAAACATTCATGAACTTATATTTTACTTGTTTCTTTTTATAATTATAAACTCCATTATTCACTGCTGGTATTTAAAACATTGTTTTAGGCCATGGATAAAAGTACTCTGCGTGGAAAATATTGCAAATGGTCCAAGGAGGATTTGGACAAGGCTTTGGCCATGATCAGAAGCAAGAAGATCAGTATATTGGGAGCAAGTAAGCGATAAACATACCGCGCCGAACATTAGGAGGTTATGTCAAATCTCAAGTTTGGAACAAAAAGAAAAATGGACGCCCTACAGTCCTGACAGGTGAGCAAGAAGTACAGTTGGTTGCTAGAATAACGCGATTAGCAGATGTAGGCTTTCCCTTGACTGTTAAAGTCTTAAGGAAATGTGTTTACACCTTTTGCGAAAAAAATAGGATAAAGCAGCAATTCAGTGTTATGAAAGGGTATGCTGGCAGGAAATGGCTTAAAGGTTTTCTCCAGAGACATCCTGAAATCGCTAGAAGGAAGGCACAACATCTTAATGAGGCTCGGGCACAAAAATTAAATAAGTTTATAGTGAATGATTACTTCCGAACACTGAAGGATGTAATGACAAAGCTTGATATTGCACACATGCCTGAACGAATTTACAATGTAGATGAGAAAGGTTGTCGTCTCAGTTTACATCGACAGCCTTTCGTACTTGCCAAGACAGGCTCTCGGAGAGTACATTTCCGTGGTAAAGAACATGGTGAATATGTAACTATTGTGTCATGTGGCAATGCACTGGGCAATGTTATACCGCCTATGATCCTTTTCAAGGGACAACGCTTGAAGCCAGAGTGGGCTGACAACTTGCCAGCTGGAAGTGTAGTAGAGATGACAGCGAAGGGTTCAATGACATCTGAAACATTTGTGAAGTGGCTGCATCACTTCAGCCGTTACAAGTCTGCAGGACCATGCCTTCTAATCATGGATGGAGCCAAGTGTCACTTAGATTATTCCATAGTCGAGGCAGCTGACAATGTGGGTGTTTCACTGTTATGTTTACCCAGTAACACCACCCACGAGCTCCAGCCGATGGACAAATCAGTTTTTGGCCCATTTGAAGCTTACTGGGATGAGGAACTTATGAAATTCTGGACAACATATGAGGATCGAGTATTCAACAAGCAGCGCTTTGGTTATGTGTTTTCACCCGTATGGGAGAAGTCTACAATTCCAAAAAATATTAAAGCTGGATTTGAAGCTTGTGGAATTTTCCAATTTAATCCAAACAGAATTCCGGAACAAGCTTTCGCGCCAAGTGAAACCACCACAGTACCAAGAGTAACCTTGCCACCTTTTCCTGAGCCAGCTCAACATCAAGAAGCCATACGGAACCACCACGAGGATGAACCACACAATGACTCTGAAGAAACAGATAATAGCAGTGCATGGGACAGTGATAACTCGCATGGAGACAATGGTACTCGGAACCAGCAATCGAATGTCTTATTCTCAGAAATCCTTAGTACACCTGCCAGAAATGCCCAACCAGCCAAAAGAAACCATCCAGCAATTAACAGTCGGGCAGTAGAAGTGCAAAAATCGTTGTTTGTGAACTCAAACAATCAATCCATTCCCTGCAGCTCCAAAAATGTCCATCTCTCCGCATCACCATCAGCACACAACCAGAAGAATCCTCCCAAGAAGTCCAAAGCTGTTGGTTCCAAAGAAAATCCAACAAAACTTTACACTTCACCTCGAAGATCTTCTGTAACTAAGAAATCACTGCATCAAGAGAGTTGGTACTGCTTTTTGTGCAAAGAAGATAGAGTGATAGACATGAGGGGTTGCAGTTTGTGTAAACGGTTTGTGCATAAAGAGTGTGTTGGACTTACCAAACATGACAAACAAGTATTTGTGTGTCCTACATGTGAAGTATAGTGGGATGTTTAAGTAACCGCATGTAGAATGTTTACATAGGTACTGGAAGTAGTTGTTCAGTTTGTATGTTTTATATTTGATTATCATGTGGCGAACTTATGGTACATATGTACCCTAAGTTCGCCATTTGTAGACACACAATTTTTTATGTGTATACAAGTGAGCATACAGTATTCTTTGGCTTCACATCCATTTTATGGTGCCTTGATATATTTCTTTTACAATAAAATACCTACATAGTTTGACAAAAAAATATTTCCACATTTTAAAATTAAAAGTTTCTTAAGGTGGCGAACTTAGGGCAACCTACCTTATTTAATAAGGCTTGTGTGGGTTTTCATCGGTGTGTGTTGTTTTCAATCATATTATTTGCGTGGTAGGAATGTTGGCTCTGTTTGCAAAATAGGGAAGGGTAAATAGGATAACCTTTATTTTCACAATCACTTATCAAGGTGGGAAATTCATATATAAATGGACTCCTTTTAGAGTACTTTTCAATTCCGGGATGGATGTACTTTTAACGAATACATGTGCATAATCTAACTACCACTATAGTTTTGTTCCATCAAAACATGACACACGATTGCAATATTTGGTGTCAAAAACGAATTACGTAATATGGAAACTACGTTACCGGTATTGTATTTATCACACACAATAAACGTCAAATAAGCCACAAATTTATACACAGCAAAAATTTCAATGTTTTTTATGCTAAGTAGGTACAATATTAAGTAGGTACTTAATGGAAGATGGTAAATATAACTTTCGTAACGTAATATTTAAATACCTGCCATTGCAAATCACACAAACAAAAATGTAATAATACTTAAAACATTAAATATTATTTAAATTGTTACAAAAGTTTTCTCGCCACGCACACACGAATTTTGAAGGTTGAAAGCATCACATGGCGTATTTTTATCTGAATAATCACATAACATAATGAGACGAATAAGATATTTCTGGTTTTAAATGAAGTAATACAATATAAGTATATAAACACACGCATTATTAAACGAGATTTAAATGTAGCTAACCTAAACTAACCAAACATACAAACGATTTAAAAAATTTTCTGAACCATACCAGAGACTCCATTTTGGACATATCATGGTTTCAAAGAACAAACAACTTTTAAATCTCTACCGGAATTGTGATTCCGCCAGCTCACGAGGTGGCGGAATAATTCCGGTAGTTTGTGACGTAATTCCGATACATAATTCCGCTAGCGAGTGTTCAAGAATAGGGTTTAGCAAATCTCTGGTGGAATCAAGTAATTCCGCTAGCGGAATTCTTCCAGCAGCGTCAAGAATAGGGCCCCTGGTGTCCAGCGCGTGACGTCAGCAAAGACCGCATGACACGCAGATAACGCCATACATTCGCAGGGAACTACCTGGCTGCGTTTATCATTCTTCCTAGATTCTCTGATGATTCATTCACATGCAGACGTCCTGCGGGTTGTGTGGTAAAAAAGTCTAGAAATAACTTAGGTACAAAATTTTGTTGGCTTTTTGTCTGCAATTTAAAATATATCTTAATGCACATGGAAATTGCAAATTGAGAGTGGAAACATATTCATATCTCTGCAATTATTTGGCATAAGATATTAGCTCAGATGAGACTTGTTGCGTAGATTGTTTTTAAAATGACAGTGGCGTAGTCAAACTGGGGCTTGATTGGCTAAACTCTTTCATTTCAGTTGAAGAAATATATGCTGAAAGACTTAAGCAGATTTCCATTATGCTAAGTGTAGATCAAACTTCTTTATTTGCACATTCAAAACACTGAAATCATGAAATCTGTGAATACCCAATAACTATGAATTAATCCAGCTTTGTTTTACAAAAATTATTAAACCAAAATAGTATAATTATTTTCTCCCACGTGGCCTTACAGCCCAACGCAAACCGTTATTAAATTTTGGCTTTGTTTATGACTTATTTTTAATTTATTTTATAAATATGCTTTTATTAACTACTCGTGTCATGTATTACAGATATTAAGAGGACGCTACACAATTCATCTGAAACAAATATCTCATAAAAACACAAAACATTCATTTGTGAGGTAAGACTTAAACCCACTACCTCTGAGATGGTGACCAGGCATGTTACCACCGGCACCGGTAACTTCAATCTTCTGTTGTAACATTTTTCTGCTATTCAGTTAACAACCTGGAAATGTCGATCGAAGTCTCTGGAGTATTAAAAAAAATATACTGAATTTACTTTTAAAATTAACATGTAACATACATTTATCTTTGAATATATAATAAGTTTATTGAAGCAGCTTGTTCGAAATGTCTTTGGTTTTTTAAATTGTTTGAGTGATAACTTTTCCAAATAGTTAGGTTGGCTACTTTCTCAACAATATTTTTCTTTTAATACATGTATTTTTTTAATTACCTAATTAAATTAATACTTACCACTTTTGCAATATATAATTAACACACATGCATAAATCAGTTGACTCTTTTATTTTTCGGGAAACACTGTTCTAAAACACTATTTTCAACACTCCAACACACTTTACAGTAAAATATAACGTTATTGCTGACTTACACAACATTACTCATACATAAAGTACGAAAATATGTACACACGTATAAGGTTTTAGGATCCAAAACCTCTTAACGTTTTCGTACCCTATTTTGCACAATATTTAGTAGGTACCTAAGGAACATCACTGTGAGGGTCATGAATTCAAAAATTTCACTTCTTGCACACTTTTCGATAAGCAGGCCTGTTTTTTTTGTCAGTGCACAGAGCAATGAAATGTACTGAATACTTAAAAAACTTCTTATAGCGCACACTGTAAAAAAGATTTGCGTAATTTTACACAAAATGTTTGTGACAGCAGAATTTCCTCTGATGATAGTGTAATTTTATACCTACACGTGTTGGTGTATTTTTACTTAAACACAATAGTAAAAATACACAAACACATGTTAGTGTAAAATTACACTTATATAGGTGGAGACCCTGCTGCCAAACAGGCAAAATTTAGTGTAAAATTACATTGCTTTGGCTTGGTAAACATGCCATAGGTTTTGGTGTATTTTTACATCGTGTTATGTAGATTTACAAATATTTCATAATATACTAATTTACACTAAAAATTAAGATGTTAATTTTTTCTTCTTTGAAATAATAATAGTAATTATAGCTTACTTACATGAGTGACCTAGTGCAGGATAATACCCACAATTTCTATATTATTATTCAAGTATCTTTACGTAACGACTTATCGTGCACAAAATCCATCATGAATACTTTCGTAAATAATATAGACTAAATAGGTTTGTGTCAGTTTGAAAAGTAAAATTAATTAATTTTTTTAGTTCCTTGATTGTTGTAAATATGGGCGTACATTCCGGGGGGTGGGGGGGGGGGGGGGCATGGAACTAAGAAGCCCCTTACAGAGGGGGCCCGCTGGCTCGCCTGTGCTTGCAAAATCGTCGATGTGAAACAGGGTTTATAAAAACGTTCACGTCAAAACTATGTTTTATAGAAAACTTTCTGCATTATCTTTAAAGTTTTCTGTTCATTTCATGCATATAGGCCAAAATATGGACATTATCCCACATATACAGAAGGGAGTTAAAACCACGCGCAAAACTCTCGGGCCGCGAGGGCGCTCCTCGCGAATCCTACAGATTTTCGGCCCCGGTTGTAAATATAGAATTTTGAGAACTTTTACAATGATGTAAGTGTGAACATACATCTACAGTATACTGAAAAAAAATAGAACATAGATTAAAGTAAGACATTTGTATTTGAAATTCCGCAATTTCGTATTCAATTGATTACATAAGTTATTGAAATAATATATTTACTTATATTTATATATGTGGAAAAATTTAGTTACCTCAAAACATTTGTCTAAAATTACAAATTTTACATGTTTGTGAAAATAACACTACAAAACTGTAAAATTACTATGCCTTTGTATATGTCATTTTACGAATCCCAGCTGCAAATTTCGAAAAGCGACAGTCATTGGAGATATCACAATAACCACGGGACTCCCTAACTCTGCTACAGTATAATGACAGAGACCTAGTCTGAAACTTTGTATATTCAAAATAAGCAACTAATTCGCGGCTGACCGTGTTTTCTCTGACGCTACGGGCGCGGCGCGCGGCGTCCGCAGTTACGAAACCTTCCTCTCGCCTGCAGTGGCCTGGCCTTGTCGATGGTTGCAGCTCGTCTCACCTGTATGCTTAACAGTTCCCCAAGTTCTATATAGAACAACGAATGCTCAGAGGATAAAACAAATGGTACAAAAGACTGGAAAACTGTTTTGTATAGCTGCCGAACGGCAAATGTGTATAGAATTGAAAGCAATGTTCCACGAAATGAAATATTTCGCCAAAAAAATTAAGATGATGACGATAAAATCTTCAAAAATATTAAATAAACACAAGCATCACTATAATAAACTGTATAAATCATCAAGATTAAATTAAAATGCATATCATACTGAAAAATAAACATATGTAGCTAAACACAATAAATTACAATAGCAAAATACTCTGGATGTATCTCAAAACATAAACCCAGCGCCTGTAGGCCAGACTGGAAAGAATGTTTGACAAGTACAAAGCACAACACCCTAATTTATACATATACATATACATACATATATCTGGGACTGACATTTCGAATGTGTCGTGGGTGATGGTGTTCGGTCTATGAAGTCGGTAGCAGGACAAGTTTATAATATAAAGTGCAACAATTCAACTTCACTCAGTCTAGTAAAGAAACACATCAAGAACCTTTCCAGCCGCCTCCACATCATCGAAACTGGGATGGTCTCTGCTTCGAGTCGTTTATAGGTCTGGAACGTAGTAGGCAGTGTCTTATATAAGTTACACTTAATTTATCACAGCATTGGGTAGTTATATTGTTTCTAGTACAGAACCACTTCCAAGTCACTGGACATCGAAATATGTCTCAAGTATGGCAATATTCCATTGCTTTGAACTTAAATTGTTTATTACATTCAATTATGTTTTTGGTTTGTCAGTTAATACCAAACACATTCTTAAAATATTTTCCGAATTCTTTATATTGTAGGCCTGTTTCAGTGAAACCGAATGTTACTATTGTATCTCACATAAATTTGTATTATAAAAATATTAAAAATATTTTTAAGAGAAGTGCAACTCAAAAACTAACATAACATAAAAACTATTTTGAGAATAACATAAAGTGGTCTGGTTGACTGGGATGAACATAGTCGTTTCACATACTAATATATATATATATAAATGTAACACTGCATCTTTATGCAGATTTCAAAAATCTGAGTCTCATGGTACCTACTATTGTGAGTTATGTTGTGAACTAGAAAAAAAGTAAATGAAAAACTGTAAATGCTACCTAATTCACTCAAAACTATGAAATTCACTTAATGTCATAACACTAAATATAAGCACAAATTTTAAGTGAAAACACATTGGCACTTCATTTCTTAGATTTGACTTTCTTTTTCATTTCTTCCTGTGCTTGAATAATGTAGGGTGGGTCTCGAATACTCATTTTTCTCTTTATTCTGCTATCTGCAATTTCTGGCAACACACAGTCCATATAAATTTTTTTTTAGTTTTGGAATCATCACATTTGTCCATAAGTTATAATCTTTTTCTATCCTCTCAATGAAAAAATCGTTTTCGGTTGATAC
The DNA here is from genome assembly GCF_032445375.1 of Bacillus rossius redtenbacheri. Lineage (NCBI taxonomy): Eukaryota > Metazoa > Arthropoda > Insecta > Phasmatodea > Bacillidae > Bacillus > Bacillus rossius. The sequence goes on from NC_086331.1 coordinate 74,189,157, forward strand.
TACAAAGTCACAATATCTTCTCCCTACAATGTTCAGTTGCCCCTGAACTTGATAGTAGTATTTGTGATTTCGTTTCAAGCGCAGGTGCCCATTTTTTAATTCCAAACACACTGATGATTTTTTAAATCTTAAACAACATCCAATAACTTCCGGTATTTTACAGAGGGTAGACACTTAACTTCCACTGTTACATCTTCATCCACCAGACCATCAGGAGTTGCAGCGAGGATAGGTTGGACACAACAAATAAAGAGGCCACATGGGTTTACAGTTACTCCTTTTGCATCACCGTATTTTAGCAATGCTTCTGGTTCATGTACCCTCCCATACATTACTGATAAGGAGTTCAATTCCCTAGGAAATAATAAATATCGGAAAAAATTGTGACATGATGTGTTATCGCGCCGGTTGATAACAGTTCCAAAATTGGATGCAGTAAGACGATTGAGGCGATACTCGTGCCATTTGTCATTATTATGCTGACCTCGTGTTGCAATCTCTATTGAATCTCTTTTTTCTGTGGTGTCAGCTTCTTATTTAAGATTCAGTAACACTTGGTCACAGCAGTTTGCCAAATCTTGTTATGGAATGTCGGGTTCTGGTAGTATATCTTCATCTCCATAGTGTTCATCTGGTCCTCCTCCTCACCTTCTTTTTTTCTTGGGTGCACCTTTCTCGTGGTAGTTGAGTTTTCGTTTCGAAGACTTCTCTTCACGTTTGTTGCGTAGTTTTTTGCACACTGAACCGGGACTGTGACCGTGCATTTTCTTCCAAGGGCTAGAATGCCAGCCCGGGCCACTTGTGTGCGCAATAGCTGCTCCATAACTACGTCTATAGTAGCTTCCACGCTTAGCAAAATCAATGCGTTTACCTCCAGTAAACTTCGCATTTAGAGCCATATACCTGTAACAAAAATGTTTACTGATAAGATAGTATTTAATATTGTAAATATAAGCTTAGAAACACTTAAACATGCATAAGTCATAAAAATGTTAAGTGACACTCACCTTTCTGCAGAGTTTGTAGTGCTGTTACTAACGAGTTTGTCAACCTTCTTCTCCAAGTTCGCTATTAAAATTAGGAGAGGCTGGAGAAGTCCAGCCTTTTATAGGTCAGGAAGAATATTTTTTTTTTTTCTGTTGATTTTCTGCTGCAGAATGTTGCCCGGCAATTTTCATGGTACCCAAAAACATTATCTGGAGCATTTCGCAAATCTGCTCTGAGTGTTTCGACTGCACAAATACCATCAATTTTAGCAGATTCTTTTATGGCTGTTCGTATTCCTTTGACTAGTCTTTCTAATCTTGATATTTTATTATCAATAGTAGTCTCCAAAATAAGTTTTCTACCTTCTAATGAGTATGATGTGTTTGTTGCTAACTTATGGATTTTCTCACAAAATGCCCTAGTAACATGGTTAGCACACTCTACTTTTGTGACAAGTCTTCCATAGCTACACGTTTGTTGAATTGCTGCAATAACTGCAGCATCTACATCTCCAGTATAATGCTTATACATAATTCCGTGCATTTCGATGCTTCGATTAAATCCTTCGCAGATAATATCTTTCTCCATCTTTGTGGAAGAACCTGTGTGGTTTTTGTAGCACACATGTTCTGGCACGTCTCTGTGTTCAGATTTTGCCAAGGAACAAATACTACAGTACTTGTTTTTGACTCCGAGAAAAATAATTTTTTGGTTTTCTTGTCCAATTATAACAGCCTGCATATCAGAGAAGTAAGATATTACCAAAGGCGATTGACTACATGTGCATTTGAAACAAATATGCATTACAAGTATGCAAGTATTTTTTAAGGTAAAGCAGTAAATGTAGTTTCAAAAATAATGTATAAAATTGAATAGCTGAGTGGAAAATGTTTATATTCCATATATACATGTTTTGAGAAAAATAGGAAAAACTGATTTGTACGAAAACTACACTTAACAAAATACTGGCACACATAATAAAGAGAAACGAACACTATTTGACAAAGTAAATGCACCTGTAAATTAGTCAATGAAATGTTCAGCATCATTTTCAACAATGGCCTACCACTGCAATATTATCCTTCTTACACTAAATGTATAGAGTATAATAAATACTACAAAATGGCTATCTCAGGTTCATTTCGCCATTTTGTGGAATTTTTTGATCCTTATTCCACTCAGCTTTTCAATTTGAAGACCTCTTTAAATGAATGACATTTTAGGTTTGTTTACTACAGTCAATATCCACTGACCTTGCAATTTATGTCATCCAGCATTTGGTCACAAAGTTAAGGAAACTGTTCAAAATGGCGGGCACCTAAACAGATGCACGATCTTCAACGGCGGAGCATGCAGTCTTCAGCCGTCGTTATGACGTCTTGAACAGTCGGAACGTCAGCATCAGGTGCATGGATGCGAGCGATGAGGTTCGTCACTGAATCCACGGGAGTCTCCTACACTAGTGACTTCATGAAGCCCCAGAGAAAACAATTCATGTTGGTGAGGTCAAGGGAATGTTGCGACCATGGTGCTGGCTCGCCACGTCAGATACGACGTTTAAATAGGCTACAGTATGCTCAGTCGCTGTCGATCGTGCATTTCTGTAGGGGCCACCATTTTGAACAGTTTCCTTAACTGTGTGATGCTGGATGACATTAATTGCACGGTCAGTGCATATCGCGTTTATTGCGGGTACCTAACCTACCAAAAATACTTGGACGCCTTGTAGCAAAGTAACGATTCGTTTACGATCATGTGTTTACTAGCAACTGCTGTTCCACTGGCCATGTAGGCCTACTGGAAGCCATACTGCGTTGTTACAAGAATTATGAATCATTATTTATTGTGACGTAAAAAATTAACTTGGCTAATAAGAAAAATATAACTTTCCGTTCTAGTGGAATATTATGTTGTGAAGTTGATGAATATTTCAGTTTTACCTGTTCAATTAAAGATTCATGTTTTCGGATTTTTTCCCCTGACAGTGGAGGAATATCCATTACAGATAGCAATTCTTCTACTTGGCTGTGACCGATTCCTATAGACAGAGCACCCCATACCACACTGTCATTGATGTCATCAGAATATTTTGGTTCATGCGATGTAATCTTTTTAATTTCATTGCAACTTTCACATTGGAATTTCCATGTGAAAAAAAGCCCGCAACAATTTTCTTTCTTGAAAATGAATTTCCCTAAAGTACGTACATTTTTTTCTTATGGTCCTCCATTACTGTCATTTCTTTCATCAAGTGAGAAATATCCACACATCTATTTCCCAGCAGTCTATCTTCTATAGGTATGTGGTTACTGTCACTTCGACAACAAGATCAGGGAAGTCACTTTCATTTTCCTTATGAACATTGTCCAAAAAACTGACGTCATCGCCGAAATCCTCAAGGTTCTCGTGATCAGCTATTGGAAGTGATATTTTTTCTAAGCTGGAAATTTCTTTTTTTTTTACCCTGAAAGATTTTCAAATACGTATAATAATAACATAATCAACAACAGATAAAAAAAATAACAGAATCATTTAAAATTTTTAAGGGACGTTTTACAGTGTTATTTGCAACCACCCATTTTGTAGTGGTGCTGTAATTTAATAGCTGAAGATTTCGGTTTATAGTGATTTACGTTCAAAAATTATAATATATTTTCAAAATAATAGGTTCAAGTGAAAATGTATGCTCGTTCCTAGTAATGACAAATTTTTTAACTCGATTGTCGCAAAGGAGCTTATGCTAGCTGTGTCACTAAAAATCCGAATCCAAACTTGGCCACGGCGCTGAAAATCTAAAATTAAGTTTCATTCCGAAATAAACCTCATTTGTTTCAAACGTTTCTCAGTTTCGAGAAGTTTTGCTTTTTTTTCCCTCCAAAACTTTTGCTTAATTTTCGATTTTATACTTCTTTTATATCTTCGTTTCCGTGGTATTTTCATCCTCGCCATGCTTTACAGACTAACGATTTGAACACTGTCAACAAACGCACTTCTCTCACGACTCACAAACGCTCAGTAAACAACTTCTTTGACAACACTCAAACGCACGCGAAATTTACTAGTCTATCCCGGAGGGTGGTGGGCCGCTGCCGTCTGCAAGTAGTTGCCGCTGTGGCCGCTAGGAGCGCCTGCGTACGGCCGCTAGGGAGAAGGACTCGGGCTGCGAATGGCGACACGGCTCAAGCCTCGCGCTGCAAGAGCACGCGGCGAAAGGAAGTTCAACACCATTATTAAACCGTTAACCGCACAGCTACAACTGGTGCATCATTGTAAAGTAAAACGTTGTGTCTATAACATAATGTAAATGATATAACAAGAAAATGCTTTTATTTATTCTATGGGGTCAAAGTTCCGTGCAATGTTTTTTTCAATTAAAAAGGTCTGGAAAACAAATATTTTATTTATTTTAATTGGTATTGCCAAAAAAAAAATCAAATTTTCCCAAACTGTTCTCAAATATATTTTGTACCGAAATCAATTTATTCATTACTCTAGGTTAAGTATTTTCTCTCTTTTGTTTGACAACAGTTACAGTTCTAAAACATTAATTTATTGAATTAAAAAATATTTTTTTCATATTTCAATTAGAATATCAAAGTTCTTTGTTAAATGTAAATAAATTCTAATAGAGACAGAACTTTAAAACTGCAGTATTTACGATATGTTTTAGCCTCTTGAACAGCCTTAATGCACTTCGTTCCAGTGTGCCGTTAGTCATGTTTATTTTTTGTAGTTTCTGGCATTCGTGATTTTCTGTAATTTGCAGTTTTGCATTGACCTTTGAGACACATATGTACATTGGAACCTAATGTTGATTCATGTTAATAACTTTGATTTATTTCTCTGTGGATTCCACGTCTTAAAGTTTGATATTCCTCTTGTTCAAAGTGGCTGTGTGTACCTCAATAAGTTCGTTTGCCAATTTAATATTTATATTTTTGTTATTTAGTGAGGATACTGTTTGTGTAAGCCGACCTCCGTAGCGTAGTCGGATGCACACCGGCTTACGGTGCGAGGGGTCCTGGGTTCGAGTCCCGGGTAAGGCATGGGTGTACCATACATATTCTGATATTTGAAAACGAGTTGAAATTGAGATTCACACTGAAAATAATGACCCTTTGGCTGTTGGCGAAAAGCTGTAGGCCACAATAAATAAAAATAAAAAAATAAAAAAAAAAGTTTGTGTAAGTTATTCTACACTTGTCATAGTAAGTGTTACACATGCGGTCTAATGCATGAGCTGTCTAGTCGTGTGTATTCTTTGCAAATTGTCATTTTTCATATTTGAAGTTCGATGTACTGTACCTGCCTTATGTTGTTTGCCTTCTTGTGGTACGAGTGCTCCCATTATTGCAAGGCCTATTTACCTACATTCTACCTGAGGTTTTGATGCAATGCCTAGAGCATCAATAATTAATTATGTACCGTTCATGCATACGTTGTAGAATATTAATTACGCAAGTTAGTGTTTGTTTCACGTTTATACTTAATGCTATATTTTTAGAGTAAAATATTAAATATTTTAGGGGTTCCCGAATAATATTTATACATAGTTTACTTAGTTTTCGGAGCATTGATGTTTTACTATTATTATTCTGCGGGACGCTTACGTAATATTTTGGCAGGTGTGTAAACTCTCATTTACATGTCACGTATAGCATTTACCACTCTTGGTAAAAAGTAATGTTGTGTAATCCTAGCTCATACGCACTTCCTATTATTAATCCTTGCTGATTATATTTAAAACTATATATATTATTATTTTTTGGTTAATATAATGTAATTTGTGTATACGCATTTTGTCATTCATATTTTGTATTATTTTTACATAAACCTTTTCGAGTCATGTAACAGATATATACATATCTATATATTATTGAAGATGATTTTGTCCTGTTTTGAATTTTCCTCTTCTTTATTCCAGCATATATAAACCCACAGGCTGGAATAAATGATAGTAGAAACTTATACATTTAATTGTGAACTGTTTTCCCCTCGGAACAAACACTACACTAACCGGTATATTCATAAGAGAATGGAATCCCTGTTAATTAATTGTTTTGCGCTTCTCACCAGGCACCGTTTGAAGGTTACTTGGATTATGATTCCAAGCACCCTTTACCATAACACAACTCTAAGGACTAAAGTATCAATTAAAAACTAAACAAATTTTGATAAGTTATTAGAGTTAAATTTAAATTTTCGGTTAAGGAATAATTATCAGTGGCATAGACATGGGCTGAAAATCCCCCCATTCTTCCCATTCGCTAGCCTCCTGTCAATGCATCAAATGCTGTAATTATATGCAATGTAGAATTTAATGCAGTGAAAGATAATCTCCTCAATTGTTTTTTTTTTCTAGAGGAAAGTGTAAATCCAACAACACTACACAGTGTCATTCAAAATTGTGAAAACTGATAATAAAGTTGAAATATAAAAAAAATAACAATGGTAATAGGTGTGTTGGTAGCAAAATCAGTGGAACTTTTAAAACTGTCCAATTAGGTACAAGGAGCATACAAGTTATGAGACAATTAATTTTGATAAAATAAATATTTGAAAATGGATATAGAAATTTAAGTAAAATAATTTTGAAAGTAGAGGCTTACTTATTTTCAGGAAATCCAATTTTTATTTGGTACAAAACTAATTTAAAAAAAAAAATATTAAAATATTTTGTTTGTATTGTAGTATGTTATTTCACAATTTTAAAATTTGTAATGGAAATACACTCAGGGTGTCTACCAGATCTAGTAAATGAAATTCCCTGATTTTTCCAGGTTTTCCAGGTCTAAAACTGATTTTTTCCAGGTTTTCTGTAACACAATTACGACATTCCACAAAACTGAAAAAACTGCATAACAGTACATTGACGGGTTTCAAAATATTTCAACTCAAATTATAAAAAAAAAAAAAAATACCTTCTTCCAGACGTGGCCAAAGTGACTCAATTGATGGCAAATAAAACATCCTGCTACAAATATTTCACAAACATACTTTTGCAAAAACATAAGTAAAAGGAAGCTCCCATCAATTTCGCAGTGACTCAACTTTTGCGTCTATTGCACTTGCTTCAGAACGAGCCAAATCCAACACTCGAGCCTTCTTCAACTGCAATGCCTTGATCTCCTCTTCAACTCTTCCTTTTCTGCCTTCTTCTTGTCTGTAGCTTCCTTTTCTTTTTGTTTTGTTTGCAGGGCTTCCTTACACCTACAACTAGCATTTCTTACATACTGTAACATGGACTTGGTGATATCAACATGCTCTACACCTCCAGAACGTTGAACAAAGTCGTACATCTGTCTTAGTGCGATCAGTATTTCTTCCTGCAAGTTTTCAGTCAGCAGATTAGAATTCACTGAAAATCCTCTTTCCAATGATGCATTTCCATTGGAAAGTACCAACATCATCCTCACAAACTTTAGAAGGCCTGTTTTGGCAGCTACTGTATGTGCCTTAAGGATGAGCATCCACAATTGATCAAAGCGCCAGTCTTCTCGAGAAAAAGATGAGAACAGTGCTTCAGAATCTTGCGACGAACATACCAACTGATATGATCACTCAATGTTATCAGCTTCTTGTCCTTATAGCCACTTGTTTTGAAGACAGCATTCTAAACTGTAATTCACACGCTGTTTCCTCACACCCGAATTTAAAGCCACAGACGGACATAAGCAGGAAACTCCCTTGGTAAGTTTGTACTTCAGGGGACTTTTGTCTTGAAGTTTTTTTACCATAACCTTTAGACAAGTCCTAATATCATTTTTCAGTAACAGGACAGACTTTACTGGTAGGTACTTTCTCTTTCTTGATGGCATTGCATACTGCATAACCCAACTTGATATTGTTAGCAGTCAATAGATTTTCCTGGTTATCTACATCCAATTGAGATACATTGCGTTTCTCCCTAAAGCTCTTCAGTACCTCTGGTTTCAAAAACTTTCCTGCCAAAGCTAATAAAATGTCTACCAGTGAATCATAGAGAAAAGGTGCCATGGGTGCTTCACTTTGGAACATTGTGAGAAACAATTCCAGCTCTGATGCCAAAGAGTAGAAGAATGTCAATTTTACTTCTAGAAGATTATCTTCAAGAGCACTTTTCACTACACTGAAAGACACAGATGAAATAGAAACTTCACTAACAAATTTATTTAGGTGGGGTAAAGTTTTCATGACACGCTCAGCAACTGCAGTATTCCATCTGATTGCACAAAATTTCTTGGAAAAAAGCTCTGATCTAGTTATTCTAATGTAATCTGCCCTCCTTGCAGGTACATGCATAAACAAATAGTAACTGTGCCTGAAAAAACTAACAACATCCAATTGTATAGCAGAAATAACAGTTTTGAAAGCACCATGGACCGTATGAAGTCCACAGCTACCAATTTCTAGCAACGATGGCGAATTTCACCAAAAGTGTCTGTGATATGTATTTTCAAAGCTAACAAAAATGCCCAGTTTACGTTGAGGGCATCCATAGATACTTAAAATTAAATGCACCTGTCGGTATAATCCGAACGTGGGAAGCACATGCTGCAGTACGTACATCAGCAGGATAACAGACCAGCTTGAACCAGTTTGTATCACGTGATTTGACGCCACTTCCGAATTCAATGGTAAATAAAGAAAATGAACGTGGGAACTGTTCGTTATTTTCCATCCAAAAATAAAATAATGGGACACAATACACTTGATGCTACGTCAATGCAAGCAGATCAATAAACAAAAAACGTATTGCCAACTACAACCTACCAAACAAAAATTCCCTGATTTTTAACAAAATTCCCTGATTTTTAACAAAATTCCCTGATTTTTCCCTGATTACAATATTCCCTGATTTTTCCAGGTTTTCCAGGTTTTCCAGGGTCAGTAGACACCCTGTACACTTTGTCACTAAAGATTATTCTCTGGCAAAATATATTGATTCAGTTGTTGATGAATGTCCCTCAGCGGCTGAAAAAAAAATTGTATCAAGTAGATGGAAGTAATTTACATTTTTGGTCCAAGCCAAAACCCATAGTAAAATTTGTCAACATTTTTACTTTTGGGAGAAAAATAGGTAAACTAACCATTTTAATAACTATTAGCTAATAACCCGAGGCTTCGCTCACGCAATTTCAGAGCACCACCTTTTCATTTCATGTGGTAGACAATTTGAAAAATTGTTAAACATGCAACTATTTCATTTCAACGAAGTTTAGCAGTTGTTTAGACTAACACTTTTATTTACTACGGTTAAAGTTATATTTTGAATAATTAAATAATTTCTCCTTACTAAAAATACCTCCCATTATTTTAAAATATTTGTTATAATCACATCTTTATTTCAAATTTACAGACATCAAATTTTTTATCTAGCGTATTAGTTGATTCTTAGTTATTCTTAGTATTACTTAAATATTTTTTTATGCAATATTAACACATGTTAGAAATTAATAGGTGTATATATTTCAGAGACGGTTACTAAGAGAAGGAAGCTTAGGGTATGTTTACTAATAATTTCCAATATATTAAATTAAGTTTAATTTTATGAAAAGATAATATTTTTGAATTTTAAAACTGCATTTACAATATTTCACCTTTTAACAGTAGATACTAAGCAAGTTTTAAAAATAAGTAGGTAGATTTTGCATATTTTAAAATCATACCACATACTTATATCCTGCTTGATTAGCATTGCAGATACAATTTTCATAATAATATAAAATAAAATGACCACATTTTCATCCCTTATGTGGTCAAATATATAAAATTAAAAAAAACTAACTTTCCCCCCCTTTTTTTTACTGTCTTTGGAGTTGAATATCAAAAAATTGTACAAGTACCCTGAGTTATTCAAGCTGAGTTTCTTACATCCAGTTTTATTTGCTATGGAAATATGAGATTTATTTTATGATAAAACAAAACTTACTTCTTTTACACACCCTTAAAAGACAAAATCTGGAAAACTGTAAAAAAAAATACAATTTGTTACTCCATGTGCTTGTTGTTTACTCTTAATTTCTATTCCTTGAATCTAGTAGATTCGGAAATATGCATTTATTTTTTTTAAACCAAACTTAACCCTTTTACACCCCTTAGTGGCAGAATCTTGCCAGTAAAATAATAATTTAAAGTTTATTATTTTTACCATTTAATTTATGTCTTACCAAATAATTTCACAGATACCGTTCTTTTTAAATACATGAAAACTTACTCTTTTTACAGCCCTTAAAAGATAAATTTCAAAAATTCAAAAAAATTTAAAAATGAAATATTTGAGTCTAGATGGAATTTTTTTTTTTTAGTTTATTACTTCTAGTTCTAATTGAACAGGAAGTGAGAGTTTTTTCCCTTTAAAAACATATGTACATTTTTTACCAACCGAAGGGTTAGAATTTCACAAAATGATAAAATTGTGATTAGATTCAAAGTTAAAATTATTCATCCAAAAACCATACTCAGCCCTTCGGGGTGGAATTTCGAAAAAAGTAAAATTTGTGTTTGGTAGTTTTAGCATGTTTATAATTAGTACCCCCTACATATTTTCATTATTATTAATCTTAAAATCATACTTACCCTTTTTCATCCCTTAAAGGTTGAATTTTGCAAATCATAAAAATTGTAGTTGGTAGTTATTGTACATTTATTATTGGTATCCAATATTTTTTTCTTATGCTTAATTAGATTCAGAGTTATAGTTATCTACCTTAACACCATATTAACCCCCTTTTCACCCCTTAGGGATTGAATTTTGCAAAATGTTAAAATTGTCATTGGTAGTTTTTGTATGTTTATTATTGGTCCTTAATATATTTTATTGTGCTTTGTTAGCTTTGGAGATATAATTAATCACCTTAAAATCATATATTACAAACTCGTAAAATTTCAGTTGGTAGTTTTTGTATGTTTATTATTGCTACTCAAATTCATTAATTATGCTAAATTAAATTCAAAGTTATAATTAATAATCTTAAGACCATACTTACCCATTTTTTACCCATTATGAGTTGAATTTTTTAAAGTGTAAAAAATTGTGGTTGGTAGTTTTTGTATGTTTATTATTGATACCCCAATATATTTTATTATGTTCAATTAGTTTCAGAGACATAATTAACTATCTTAAAACAATATTTACCCCTTTTTCATCCCCCTTAGGGCTGGAATTCTGAAATTATATATAGCCTACTGGTTAAGTTAGCCAAAGATCTTTCAAATAAATTTTTTTTTATCAAAATCCATCAAGAAGTTTTCATTGATACCGGAACAGACAAGCAGACAAAAATTTAAAAACTATATTTTTGAGTTTTCAATAATGTAAATAGCCTTTACAAATATTTTTTCATCATGTCATCCAATGTACAGACATTTTGCCTGGAACTGTTTTATTATTAGTATAGACAAGCATCAGCATTAGGCATGACATGACCATGGAGGTTTCAATGTAGAAACTGTTTCTGGCAATGTTTCTAAGCATGAAGGAGGGATACATTTTTAATGAGAATTGTCCCTAATCTTCTGAGAAGCAGGCAAAAATGTTTATGTTACACCTATCCGGCTATCCCTCACTTAGCACGGCTTCAGATTGTGTGAATTCATTTAGCGTGATTTAAATTTTACTGCCCTGGTCTCAAATAGCACGTTTGTAAACTTCAGTTAGCACGAAATCTCGGCAGGCAAAAAAGAAAAATCGAGCACGACGCACGAAGTCTATTTCAAATTCTGTGAACATGTGCATTGGGATAATTTAACCAAACAAGGGGGCGGGGGGGGGGGGGGGGAAGATATCGCGCACAGGTCTGTCTACGCTATTGCTGTTGTACAAACATCAGCTGTCATCTTTGTCATACAAAGTGCGATGAGAGGCATATAAAGATAAATGGCGTGACATATTTATAGTTGAGTGTTATTCAACACATTTATATTACGTGAAATATATTCCTGCACAATTTTGGAACACATTAAATAAATTAGCCTTGCTATTTATGGAAACTAATGCTTCAGAATACGCGATTTCGAATAACATGAGCATTTTTAGGAACAAATTATTAGTGCTAAGTGAGGGATAGGTGTACTTTAAAATATAAATGTCACAACACTTTTTATAATTTAAATTTATGCTCCATTATTTCAGCATAAATCTCAGAATACAATTTTTTTATGTTGTATTTTTTTGTACGTCTGGGAACTTGTTACTTTGTACATAAGACATAAAAATAATACACACAATATTATAGTTCAATGTTAACAGACTTTTTATTTTATAAAATTTCAATGGCACTGACAACAGTATACATTATTCAGTATAAAACCTATGGTATAGTGCCTCATAACTGCACTTCTTTCCAATGCCTTTCTTCTTGAACACGTATGTGGAGATCTTGCATTTACCAATGAGACCTATTCAAAGTTTGCAGTGCACGGAACATTATGATACTGAAATAAAAGCAAAAAGACAAGCAGGGTGTTGAATACTATTCAAATGCAGAATACTATTATCTTTGTATACAAGTCTTGATAATTTTGCAGCATCAAGACAAACCAATTAGATTTTTTTTAAATTTCTTTTTAACAGAAATAATACTTGTGCTTGCCAAGTGAACAGCAAACTAAATATACACACATTATGTAATTATTGCTGAGGAAATCAATTCAACATAAAAAAAACTCTCAATGAATTATGTGATCTCAATCACCAAAAATAACAAAGACGTTGGACCAATTCCAATCAGCGCATTAATTTGATTCAGTTTGTCAAATGAAATACAATGTAAAACTAACATAAATTTCACACATGATGTGACGATTCAGCAGTACAAACATTCACTTCAAACCTAATACCACAAGCAAAATGCCTGCACATGTAACGAGAACATACATGCACACTCCCTCTAAAGAAATTTAATGAAAACACTAAAAACACCAACACTTCACAAGAAAAAGGTAAGCTTAATTCAGCCATTTTCATAGCAAAAATACAGTGGAACAAGAGTAAATTTGCAGGTATGTTCTCTCATAAATCACAGCTGGCTTATAAAGTTCATATTTAGTTTGCCAAATTTCCATATGTTCAAATATTATCAAATATTATCTTAGGAATGTTTGTAACAAACTATGTATGATTTACTGAAAATAAAATGTATTGATTCAAACTTATAAACATGTGGATGCACACTTTGAATCATGGCAAATGGAACAACAGCACAGAAACATTGTATGTACTGCAGTTGTCTGATAACATAAAGATAGCAGATTAAACTCTTGCAAAGGATCAAACAAAATTAAAAATAACCACTGACCAACTATTTACAATCCTTACTTTCAACAAGAATCACGCAGTTTTTTTTCAGTTACTGCCTGCAATACACCACATCTAACATGTCACTGTTTTGTACTATGATTCAATAGTTGTACCTAATTCACGGTTAATTTTTACTGTTTACATCTTCATCATACACATGCAACATAGATGCAGTTTTGACAGCAAACCATGTAACATTCATAGAAAAAAGATTCTTCAATCTGTGAAAAAATACATAAAATTACAGACAGAGTTGCAACCAAATGACCAATAGATTTGAGAGGCAAATTGAATGCTAAATATGCAAGATATTTATGTACTTACACAAACGCAAATGATTACAAAACTTTTTGCTTAGTACTGAACTTCATAATTTTGATATGTAACAAAAAAAAAAGTTTTAACAAAAATTTCATATGTAATTTTTGTTTCAAAATGAAAATTCTCAATGCTAAACTATTTTCCCACTTGAAAACTTAAAAATGAACACAGATTAGGATGTAAACCTAATTGACAATGTTCTCCACACATTTACATCCTTAGAAGTCACACTCTTTGCTAGTGCTGTATATGCAATGAGGCAGTCAAAAAATGGGACATTTGACTGCACCTGCAGAGCAAAACTGATTCAATTTTTACTGTTATAAATTTTGTTTGCTCTGATCCATTTTCATTACCTAAAAAACATTGGCAGGGTGGCCACACAAAATCCAAAATGAAATTCCCTGACTTGATAATAATTTTCCCTGATCGTAATTTTGCACCGTTACACTACTTCACTTTTAAAAACTAATAAGCATTCTTTTTAACTGCGAGTATTCAACAGACAGATGTGTAAATAAAAATTGAACTTAGTTTTATTCAATGTAGGACAATATGAATGTTATAATATGTATCTTTAGTTGTTTATTATCCAGGTACAGGTAATTCCTAACCAACTGTATAAACAAAATTCCATGATTTTTAATGTAGCTAGCCAAACATAACTGATCATTTTCACAACATCACAGTATTTGTAATATATAACCTAACCAAACCACTTATATCACACCACCATTTTAGCGAATCATTGTAAAACATGTCAGGAAGTAAAAAAATGCTGTTAAGAATTTTAAATTAATTTTTTTTTTACAGAAAAGTGGCTATCTTTAAAATTACCTAAGCAGTGCTATTGAATAAGCCTCACAACCATGATATTTAGACCATAACCAAAAAAATTTGGTTGGAATAAGCCTCGCACCAAACTTAAAAACAGATCTTAAAATCATATTTCAACTTTATATTAATTTTTTCCGGGCTTGCATAATCATGCCAAATTATAAAATCCCTTAAAGGTTTTCTGCAGAATTATATAGCATTGTGGTTACCGTTGTAGACCCCTACAAGTTATTTTTTTAGCACTTTATTCTTGCCACAAGAATACTATGAAGTTTCAATACTTCCATTCAAATTATTAATGTGAATTGTAAATAGACATCTTTGCAGATGATAGGCAGTAAATATTTTATTTATGGATTAACCGTCAATGATATAATGTTTACATTGAAGTAAGGAAAAAATGGTCATGAATGAAAAATGAGTGGTGTACCGATGGAAGATGTTTTGTTTACTGCAGTTAAGCACCATTACACTATCTTATTTTTTTCCCTCCACTCACATATACGACTTTCTTCCCTTAGCAATATTTACATTTCCCTCATCAATTTTAATAATTTAAGGGTTTTTCAGCCACTGTAGATGATTGCAACTGCAAACCTACGGTAATCATTTTTCAAAAAAAATATGCACTTTAAAATTACATGCAAGATGTTTGTTGTCCATTAAGAAACAGAAGGTTAACCAACCTTGGAGCTTGAAGGAACTTGTGCTATGCAGCATTGCCTTGCAACATTGTCAAGTTTTGAATAAGCCGTGCACCTTGCTTTTTCAACACACATTTTAAAAAAATTCTTGCGTGATTATTATTGGGTAAATATGGTAATTTGCAGACACAATTTTGAAAATGATACAGCTAACTCATACTTTTATAACGACTGGCTGCCATTAAAGTAATCATTACAGAATCAAGCTTTCTCAAAAAATTTCCTGACCTATAAAAAACACACCTGACTTTTTCAGTTTTCCCCTGACTTGTTTCAAATACAGAGGGAGATATAGATTTAAAAACAATCTATCACTATTGAAAAGATCAAAATTCTGCACATCAGGGCAGTAAATAAACAGTTATTATATTACACACATGATAAAATAGGCACTAAGTAATATGGCAGAGAGGGATCAAATCATCAAAAGAAGAAACAATTACAAAGATCACTTTATGTCCTAACTTTATAACAATGCAAGATTACCCCATATTCATGCCAAACTTAATTAATGCAGAGCTATTAAAACATATAAAAATAATTTATTTTCATTCTAATATTTCTAATGCAATGCAACTAATATTTATATTTTTTTTCTACGTACAATACTTAAAAACATTTAAAACTGTGTCGTGATAAACTAGATCAAAATAAACAACACAAGAAACAATGAGTTATAAATGTAACAAGGCCTACAACATTTCAAAATAATAAACAAATTTTAATGTTACACACAAAACATTAGCCAGTGAAATAAGGAAATCTGCAAAGAAAGAACTATACTGTGGCCGGCAGTTATCTTGGCGTCTCTCAGCGCAGGGTGCGGGGACAGCGGGACCGGAGTAAGAAGAGGGGGTAAGCAGGCGAAACGTAGCCGAGAGCCGTGTAGTGGCTGTTAGGAAAATATCGCCCTTCAGTGTATACCCAAAAATGGAAGGCGAAGGTGGCAGCTCGCAGAGGCACGGTAAAGTGATACATAGCGGAGAGTGGGAAATAATAAAAACTGTTTATTCTATGGTATAAGTTGCTATTACTCCAAAAAAGCGCAAAAGTGGCTTAAATGGAAAGTTTAACATTGTAAGTTATATGTTCTGCATTGTTTGTACACTATGAATGCTGACAATCGAATAGTAATAACAGTAATTAATTTTAACTTAATTTTGTTTTTCATCACCTAATACAATCAATCATCATAGAAAGAGAACTTCACACTTACATTTAACAAATCATATAATATATATGAGGTTTTGAAGGTTATAATATGCATTCTAAAGTGGAAGTAGAATGCAAATTGTATTTACATTTATAATAAATAATCGATTAAAGGTGCATTAAAATATAAAGCCACACATACACAAGCATTTTTTAAATGCCATTTACGTTGGTAGTCAGGTGTTTCCTAAACGACTGACAAAGTTAAAGCAGCAAATATAACATAACAAGCTCCATGTTTAGTTAAATGTAAATCCAGCGCTAAATGGCAAGTTTTAGGTACGGAAACCGGAGAACAATAAGGGCTGGCTCCTGCGTCAACTGTGAGATAGCTTTTGCGCGGAGAGCTACAATTGCGTAATGTTTTGGTCGTTTGCTTTTTCTTGTAAGGCTTTTAATAAAAATAACTTTGAGAACACAATGAATTGAGAAGCATAGTTTTAAATTTATTTTACATACTAAGTGACCTAGTTTTCCAAAATAAATCGTGTCTGGTTTTCGCTCGTTACTGAGTTAACAACATTTCAATTAATTTTGGTTAGCATAATAATTAGCAGACACCGTGAGTATATTTGATGGGACATAGTAAAACGTTGCAGGTTTTGATAATAGTTTGTTACTTTTCCTGACAGATGAGTACAAATATTCGAGCACAACCACTGCAATTTACACAATGTTACACTTATGTAGTACAAGTACAATTCATAGGATTTCTCACTTTTGGTTTGGTAACCCAGCGCTCTTAGCCAAAAGGCCTTACCGCCTAGGAGCCCCCACGGGCGTGGATACAGACTTACGTAGTGTAGGAAGTCACACGCCGAATGTTTTCTGTGCTGCTAGTACAAACCTGGCCGCTGACCTTGACAATAGGGTATCGCTTTCTCTTCGCCCTCCCTTTTACCATAGACAGGACTAGGGAGCTCAGACGCCAAGTTATCTGCCGGGCACAGTAGTTTACCCTGTTGCTTACAAGAAACATAGTACAGCAAAAGCTCTTTAATACAGCATGTTCAAAACCACATCCGTCCAAATTAGTGATTTTTCTGGCTTTTGAATGTCAATATAATTTTAACTGGCATTTAAATGCATGCGAAACATATGTTTTATAGCTGCTACCAGATGGTCTTTTATTTTTTTGCTTCACGGCAGTTGGTTTCATTTATTTTTTCATGTTAAGAGATCTTAATGGGTATAATTTGCCGGTATACACAATACCTGGTTAGCTGGTGCTCTTTGGAATGTCTGTAGTGTCAAAGTGCTTAAAATGTGATTTCTTTTCCCTGAAGAGTTCAAATGAGCTGACTGTAAGAAATTTTGTATTATATTGGTTGTAAATAATTTGTAATTATTTCGTTTGAATTTAATAAGGTGGTCGATTTTATGAAGTGTAAATTATTTTTGCTAAAGCTATGCTTTAGGGAGGTGAATATGATATCCGTGCAAGCTAAAAGACTTAATAAATTGTGTTTTAAAACCTCATCGAGTATGGTGCCATAATCGAAGCGAAGCAGACGGTTAGTGCACGTAACAGTGACGAGGTGATTCACGTGCCAGGCTGGATGGAGTTCGGAAGTGCGCTGCATGTGTGGTAGCAGTCACGCTGATGTTCATGGTTTTGCGGACTACTCAGTTTCTAAATTTGACCTGTGAGGTCGACGGTGGTTAAAAAGTGCCTTACATTGTGAAACAAAAGGATGAAAAAGTGAGATCTTAGGCAGCAAATAGTGAGTCTATTTCAATTTAATAGTAGTCAACATTATCAGCTTTCATCAATTTTCTGGTAGATGTGGACCACATTTACAAGTGTTTTAAAAAAGTAAATTGCATTGCCTGCTGAACTGATCTAATTCTGAACTATGAGGTTTTATTTGAACTAAGCATTAGCTACTGAAATATTGCTGCAGGTAGGGCATTCAGCAATTTAAAATTGTGTACAGCCAGTCGAAAGGTGGCATGGCCACTATTGTGACATTCTTGTTAAAAAGTCCGAGTACAATTTTAAACTGTATTCCAGCAATTTAGTAACGGCCTATTAAGTTGAAGGTTGAGGGGACTTGTGTGTTTATTAACAGTTGTAATGAGTGCAGAGATATAATTTGTGCTCAGTTCCTATCACTGATACACACACACACACACATACACACACACACACACACACAGAGAGAGAGAGAGAGGAAAGCACCAGTACAACGAACTTCAGTTAAACGAACACTTCACTTAACCGAACTCATTGTTTGGTCCCGCCAAAAACGTATATAATAACCTTGAATTTTATTTCATCTTAACGAATTTTACGACGGTCCGTTTCTTCCTGAAATAAAAATATTCACTTGAACGAACAACCTTGAGGCAAATTTTAAAAAAATTACCATCCAAATACTTGTACTTAATTTTTAATTTTTTATTCAAACGTAACAGCGTGTACGTAAACAAAAACGGAACAAAATGTGTGCGCATGCACTGTCAAAATGAGTAGATTAATTCTCGTGTTTTGAAATAATAATGGAATGGTATTACGTCCGTTGTACGATACAACTAGTACATATTCTCGGACTTTTCGTTTCTTGGCTACTTACATCACGATAATTTTTGTACGGTACTTTGGCTAACCTGTGTTGTTTTAATTTATTTCTTGAAAGTCATTTTTTTTACCATAGTGTTTTTGTCGTGTCTACAGACGTGAATTTTTTTTCCTTTTTTCAATAGTGTTGTAATCTTCAGTGCCGGTTATAGAAATGAAGCGTTTGACAGAACAAATGTGTATCTGGGATAGAAAAAAAAGAACGCAATTCTTCAAAACTTTCGACCTAAGACCTAACTGTTCAAAAGAATGGCCATGCTTGTCTTCAAATGTTTTGGAACACCACGCGTTTTGTAATGTATGCACGTGTGACTTTTCAATTGCACATGGTGAAAGGGATGACTGTAGAGGGCACGTTGAATTAAAGAAACATGCGGAACATTTTATAGTCATGACGAGCAATAAATCCATATTGTAGTTTTTTCGCTACATCTGAAGAAACGAAAGTAACGAACACGGTGTTAATGTTTACAAGTTATTTTGTTTGTCTTCTGTTGTTTGTTTATAAGACAGTTTTTATCCAACCAGGATAAAAGAAGCAAATAAAGACAATTGTTCAAAAGTATAACCTTGAATACTTTGAATTGAAGGTTGAAAATATCCTGTAAAATTATTGACATTTCTTACATATTCAGATGATTGTATTGTTCAAATAGTTTTTTTTCTTCGATTCATTAATTTTCATTTTATTCATATACATAGGCCTACATTTTAAATTTTTTTTTGCATATTATTGTCCTTGCTTTATCGTGTGTGTCATAATTCCTCAGGAAAAATTTATCGAGCATTATTTACGCATACTTTTTTCATATAATTGTCATTACTGATGGGTGTGATTTGAGGTTAGCAGCGCTACCTACAATGTGTCTCCTGACCATAGACAAAGCATCAGCAGAGAGTATGTGAACAGGTTCTTCAAGCGGCCATAGACTAATGACCGAGATACTGAACCTTAGTACACTTAAGGTGTTTCATGTGTTTATCGGTATACATATTTATAACAATGCTTATGTTTCAGTATAAAGAACTTCAGTATAACAAACTCAACTATTTTTTGGTCCCTTCATGTTCTTTATAGTGAAGCTTTCCTGTGTGTGTATATATATATATAGTTCCTATCACTGATATATATATATATACACACACACACACACACACACACAGATGACACACACACACAGACGACACACACACATATAGAAAATGAGAGTGCGCACAGTTTTAGTTTTAGAATGCAATGTACCATGTATAATGTAGTAGTATTAGCCAGCATCCTGCTCCTAGCGAGCTTAATATATTTTGTGTTTGACAAAGTTTTCTGGAGCTGTGCACCTTTAACTTATAAACATAAATAGTGTATTTATTGAGTCTATGCATGAAGGTTTAAGGAACTGCACAGCTATTCTGTACAATGTTTGTTTAGTATTATAGAACAACTAATGCAGTTAATTTGGAAAAAAAAGCCTTTAGGGTTTTTCTTAAATTGTGCTTTAGTCTTTTTTATGAATTAATCTTGATTGGTCTATTAACTCTATATGGTTTAGTTTGTTACTCTTACCCAAAATGCAGCAAACCAGAAAAGTTTGTTATGGTTAAAGTATTGAAAGCATTTACATATATTTTTTTCCAATTTTAATTTTTGGAATTTTATTTCTCTTTGACAGATGTCAAAGCCAAGCCTCCCCAGGAAATGGAAGGATAGCAAAGCATTTAAACTCACATTGTTAAATTATTTTTGTAAAGTGGTTCTTACAAAAAATTTGGAAGCTGCGTTATGTAAACACATATCTACTTAAATACAGTTTTACTGAATAAATCAATACTTTTTAAAGGAAAATACCATGGCTTTCCTAGAAAAAAAACAACCATAAATA
Organism: Bacillus rossius redtenbacheri; assembly: GCF_032445375.1. Lineage (NCBI taxonomy): Eukaryota > Metazoa > Arthropoda > Insecta > Phasmatodea > Bacillidae > Bacillus > Bacillus rossius. Next base: position 74,209,953 of record NC_086331.1, read on the forward strand.
CAGAGTCATGCCTAACTTTTAGCGAGTGGCCATTGCCAAGTCCATTTTCAGTAGCTTATTGGAAGAAGTGATTTGATTGTAAAGATTGTAATATATTTCATCAGCCATGATAAAAGATACTACAGAAGGACACGTCCAACAGATTATAAATTATTTAGTTAAGTTATAAATTTATTTAAGAAAATAGCAACTGTCTTCTGAACAAAACAATACCATAGAAGTGGCACACACTGCCTTTAAGTGCGACAAAGAAAAATCATAAACAAGGAATCACACCTAACTATTAGCAAGCAGCTAGAGAATATTCAATTTTCAGTACCTCACTGCAAGAAAATATAATGTTTCACTATTAAAACATAAAATAATTTAGTTGGCGTCATTTATTCTGAACAAAATTTTACCAAACACTGGAATAATTTAATATTGTTGTTACAAAAACCCTTAATTTCAATCACCAAGTAAAGAATAAGTTTTAACAGTCAGCTCGCAAAGTTTCTGTGAATTATTACAATAAAGATGAATACTTTATGGAGTTAAACACTTGTTTCAGTAGATACAACATCTTAGAAATGAAATCACACCACAACAGAGCAAATAAAGACATCCTCAGGTGTACAAAATATGCATAAACCGAGCTGTGCCAGACCAACATTGTGTGTGTAGCAAAGCATTTTGAGCATTCCTCATGTGATTAAATGCAACTCGAGTAGCCTTATGTATGGGAATAGACAGAATACGTAAGACTGCAGACAGCCAGGTAATCTCTTAACAGCACAGGAAAGAGGGAGACGAGTGTAGAATAAAGAATTTTGCCATTGCATAGCACACAGACCTGCTTTCTAGGCGGGCTGCAGCACGAGTAGTGTTACTGAAGCCGTTCTAAGCAGTTTTTAAATGAATTATTTTTAAATTCAGTTTTTAAAAAAAAGTTTACAAAACTAAAACACTAAAAATATGTTCAAACCATTTTTATGATACATCTTCCATTTTTAAAGGTATTTCAACTGTGAGAATCACCTCACTAAATGTACCCCACAGAATGTGAGTAGCTCAATCGCTGCGGGATTACAGAATGTGCTAAATCGAACAAAGGATGCCAGATTAAAGAGTCCCCACTGTATTTCATTTCAAAATCTCGCAATAATCATATTTAACATTTCCAACTTAATAAAGGGTTTAGGACACAGGCCCAGACTGATTTGTGGATTGCAATTTACAGCCTTTATTATGTAAATCACCCTGTCCTTATAAAACTAAAAATATTTTTATGGACTGTTTTTATTCTAATTAGAACAGGGAATCACAGTAAAGAAGTACACCTCTCAAAAATATTGATGCTGACACTGACAAAGTGCATCAATGAAAATAAGTCTTTCTATTCATAACAACATGCTTTGGCGTCGAGATCGTCCCAATACACTAGACTTTGGGAAGTTTGCAGAGCGATATCCAGGATCTTTGCTCAGCTGGATTGAAGGAACAGAGAAAATTGACATCACTGGAAAAAAAAAACATAATAATTTCAGTATTATGTACAGTTACACTTACAAAATGTTACTGTCAAAATTACACGACAAAACCCAATAACATTTCTGAGAACACCACAGAATTGTAACTTTATAAAAGTGAAAATAACAGGGTAAAATTGCATAAAAAATAAAGTTTACGAACCAAAAGACTTGTCGAGGACAGCTAAGAACAGGTGATAGCTACTAGCTAGGGTTTGCTTAAGTGTATTTTGTAGGGTGTGCATTGTGTCTCATGCTCTTACTTGCTTCGGGTAGTGATTCTGTGGTTCGGAGATAAATGCCTTTAACTTGTAGTGAATTTTCTTTTGGTTAGCCCCATCATAATTATGTGTGGCATTAATTAAGTTTTTATTACAGATCAGTTTGCCGGAACTGCTTGTATTTAGCATTTGCAAAATTACAGCTTTGAGCTGTTAGTGATTAACTTCGCTACTGCATCAAGCCTTCACTTCGTTCTATTAGATGGCCCTTCTGTAGATTACATAATTTAGGCTTGTAGGCGACAATATGCTTGTATTGTTTCCCTATTTGATCCGTCAACCTTTTCCTTCTGTATTAGTCTTCATTGTCAATCTGTTGTATTCCTAAGCACATTTCATTTTTTAATATTGCCAGTCATTGACAGCCTCGTTTATGTTAAAGCAAAATATATCTAGACTTGGTATAAGTTTGCTTTGTAGTTATTCTAGTGTGCTTGTGTAACCAATTTCATTGCTTTGATAACATTTGTTGAAACAATAACATTTTATTATAATTGTAACATTCTGACATTTTTGGTACCTATGTTCATATATGTATCTGCATGCATGTGTATGTGTGCATATGCATGTGTGTGTGGTGTGTGTGTGTGGTGTGTGTGTGGTGTGTGGTGTGTGTGTGGTGTGTGTGTGGTGTGTGTGTGTGGTGTGTGTGTGTGGTGTGTGTGTGTGGTGTGTGTGTGTGGTGTGTGTGTGTGGTGTGTGTGTGGTGTGTGTGTGGTGTGTGTGGTGTGTGTGTGTGTGGTGTGTGTGTGTGGTGTGTGTGTGTGGTGTGTGTGTGTGTGTGGTGTGTGTGTGGTGTGTGTGTGTGGTGTGTGTGTGGTGTGTGTGTGTGGTGTGTGTGTGTGTGTGTGGTGTGTGTGGTGTGTGTGTGTGGTGTGTGTGTGTGGTGTGTGTGTGTGTGGTGTGTGTGTGTGGTGTGTGTGTGGTGTGTGTGTGTGGTGTGTGTGTGTGTGGTGTGTGTGTGAGAACATGCCAGGAAACTGGTATCTGTCTTATGTTTTCAACTAATTGTTTGTGCCTCCTTAATAGTGTGTCGAAGCATCTGGGAGAGGGGATGGAGGTACAAAACAAAACAGAAAAAAAGACAATTTTTTTTGATTATATAAAACTACCATCAGAAGCTTTCAGAAATACTGATCCCATTTACTACAAATCTCCTCTTGAGCCCAAAACCTTTAATGCTTTTTTTTTTCGGGCACAACAGTTTTATCATAGATAAATATGGCAAGAAAGCTGTTAGATTAATCACGAGAATTAATTTTACACCGTTACAACTGCCACATTCACTTACTTTAATGCCAGTGGCAAACGAGTGCCTATATTTTCTGTTGTGGTCCATATGGTTTAGACGTTATGAATGCTTGATGAAACTAATACAAACACTGCCAAATAAATGTTTATTTTTGAGTTTACAATGTCAAAAATTATCAGTGTTTTCAATCATCCCCAAATTTATTTTTACTACATCAATCTCTCACTTAGCACACCATAAAATTTCACAAATTCATTTAGCGCTAAGTTACTTTCACTGCTCCAGTCTCGAATAGCACTTCTTTAAATTTTAGTTAGTACGAAATCGCCATGGGCAAAAAAAAGTCGGGCATGACACCACAAAGTCTGCTTCAACTCAGTAAACAACAAATGTGCCTTGGCATACAGTTAGCTATACGAGGGGGGAAGAGGTGCGCGCACAGGTCTGACCACGCCATCGCCTGTTGTACAAACATCAGCTATGGCAAGTTCAGTTGCAGCTATTCAGTGTAAAGAACCATTTGTTTTTACGTACGCACGTAAGCCGCCGGGCCGTACCGATTTCACCGGCCACAGACCGGGCCGTACCGTTTTCACCGGCCACAGACCGGGCTGTGATGAACTTCAGACTAGCCAGTGGCAGGGAACTCGCACGCACAAACTGTGTTCACGTATTTGAGACAAAACTATAAGTGCTACGGCGTGCAGAATATCATGGAGGCCACACTTATGTTAGTCACACTTTAGTTTTAAGCAAGGTCAACTGTGTGCACAATCGTACAATATAAGGACTCCATCAAATGTTTATGTTAGTCGTATATTGTTGGTTGTACTAGCAGGAATATATTTGACATTTGATACCGGAACAGAAGTGAACAGATGATTCACAAGGAAAAGGTTGTTTTAATGGTGCAATGAAAAAAAAAAATCACGGGCCTGACAGGATTGGCGTGAATCAAGCAGTGATATGCAAATAACCACTTTAATTTTTTGAAAAATTTAAATGTTTATATTCTGACAGTAATATCGGTTTAGTGCCAGTAAAGGATGGTTTGGACAGTTCGTGGAAAGGTACATGACTTGAGTTGGTCACGCTCACGCGGGCAAGCCAACCAGCCAACTGACGATAAGTACATAACCACCTAACTCCCATTACATGGTGTCATATTTGTCATACTAAGTATTCTATGATAGGCTAATAAAGATAAATGGTGTGACATATTTATCAATGAGTGTTGTTCTACGCATTTATATTATGTAAAGAATATTTCCCCACATATTTTGGAACACATTTAGTAAATTAGCCTTGCTATTTATTGAGACTAATGCTTCATATTATGCGATTTTGTACAACACAAACATTTTAAGGAACGCATTAGTCGTGCTAAGTGTAGGATCGGTGTACTGTTTTAAGACAGATGTTTAATAGTGCTTATGAATGTTTTTGGGGTATTATCTATTTAGAGTTAAAACAGCCATAAACTATGCATTTTTCATTGCAGGCATGAATTTACGAAGGCAACCATTGAAAAATAAGTTACCTTAAAGACGACCATTTAGGAAATAAAAGATGTCACTACAGTCAAACCTCACTGTTTAAAACCTGAAGGAACCATAATTTTAGCACTTTGTAATAATGAGGTTTATATTAACCAAACTATTGGGAAATCATTAAGACATAAATAATTGATAAAATTCTAATTCTTATAATTATAACCATACAGTATATTATTTAAACTATTATATAAAACGTTGTAGCCAACCATTGCTGAACTTAAATTCTGAAATCCTTAACCTTAATGCTAAGTAATCTGCCTTCTTCGCAATCATAGATCCAGAAATTGATAAATTTGCTGTTCGTATTTCTTCATGTTTTGGAACTTGCATTCTTTTTTAGGTTGATAGTCCACGAGAAATTGCAAAAAATTATTAATTCTTTTTGTGATTTTTTTTATTATGTTGACAAGGACAATTGTGGGATGTTGAATCTCTAACGATTAGAGTTTTTGTTTTTTTCTCCATTGTCCATTTCTTTGATAATTTTAGTTTTAACTTGCAACCATAAATCGTTATGTTTACGGTGTGCAGTCATTTTATAACACAAAACACACTCAAAATTCACATTATGGCATTGGTGCAAAAAACAAATACGCAAAATTATTACCATAGATTATCTAAACTTCTTCATATGTGCAATTCCAACAACTAATATAAATACGGTATAGAGTACCTTCCGTTTATTTTCAGTTTACAAAATGGTGTCTTTTCTAGTTTAATTACTAACATTGCAATTAGAGTTACTCTTTTCATCTTGTTTTTCAACCATTTTGTAGAAACCTACATACATCTTTGGGGAAACATTTATTTACTTGATGGTTATGAAAACGTAATTATTTATTTTGAACTTCGGTAGTGAAATTTGTATTAACCATTTACTTATATATGTAAACAGCAAATAGCAGGATCAAAACAACTTTGTATTTCAAATTAACAGTATTTCATATTAAAAGTACTGAATATCATAGAACAACCTTCATTTTCTGGGAATGTGAAAAGTACGTCGCATGGACGGGAATTTTGTACTAAGTGAATTTGTATTAATGAGGTTTGATTGTATTGTATTGTGGTTCTTTGACTACAGCAAAGTTAAGCAGTCATGATGGCCAGGATGCATTAGGGCAAATAAAGCAAAATATTTTGATATAAAACTACATATTTCTTGTAATTTTGTGTTTAATAGGTGCTTAAAAGCATTCAAAAAAGGGTAAATAATGGGGATAGTAGAGGAATCTTTTAGTGTTACATTATAATAGTGTTTAAGCAAAAAAAATTACAAGCAGTGTTACATCACTGTTAAATGGTGGCAGGATAATTTTTTCTCCCATTGTTAAGTTTATAGCTAAAAACCACAGCAGTGGTTCCCTTAAGTCTTCAGACGTCTAGTCAAATGCAAGTTTTAGTGAGAATAAACATAACAGACAGACTGTTAAAAGGTCTTCTGAATCAACTGTAGGCATGCAGTTTAAAGCTGTGCAGATACCTTTAAAAAAATCAATGTAAGCAGAAGCAATATTTTTATTATGTTTTTGTTTTAGAGGATGCTAATACCTGGACTTTGATATTGCTAAGAGAATGACAATGCTGAAAAATACACTTTCTTTTGCTACATTTTATATTCAGTTGGAGTGAGGTCACAAACTTTCTCATGTTTACCTACTAACATACTGTGCACAGCTGATAGTGGTGCAAAAAATTACTGTTTTAATTATTTCATGCTGAGGTATGTGTGTTAACACTGAATTTGGGCTTACTATATACATAATGTATAAGTAAGCTAATTGCAACACACACAACCAGTTAACTGGAGTGGCAGCATGGCATAGCAGGTAAAATTATATAAAACAAATGGAAAAAATGTTGCCTGACAACCTGAAAAAAAAAAAGAAAAAAAAGTAGCTTACTGAATAACCACTTTTCACTACTGAATTATTAGCAGTAACATAACATTAGTAACAAAAAAATATTGTTTAGTCACAGCTGGGATCTAAATTATACTTTTTAATTAATTATTTCAAATAATTAATCAGTATTATTTATTGTTGAAAAATTTTTTTTTTTAATTTTATGCTGAAAGTGGATCTGATAATCAGTAACTGAATCATTATTCATAAGATATGAATTTTATAATTTGCAATCAAATCTAATTAGTAAAGTCACATTGGTGCATTACTACTTTTTCCATGAAAACTATTTGAATGCCTATCTTAATAGTGGTACCACTCCACTATTGAAAAAAATAGAGTTATCCATACTTTCACGTTAATAAAAATGATTTGTGTTTCTTTTTAAAAGTTGCAGAATTAGAGCTGCAAAAAGCTGGCACCACAATGCACACACATTTAGTGGTGGTAGAATGCCATGTAGTTACTTGTGTTTTGATGTGGTTTCTTTGTGAAAATCATAGATTTATAAATGATAAATAGTGGCTAGTTTTATATTATTTTTATTTCAGATATCAGTACTGATACAGATGATGCTTCCATACAGATGATGAAACAGCGGATACGGTTTCAGATAGTTGTAAGGATGGCAAAACTGTAACTATTCTGGGTAAAAGAAAGAGTACTCTAAACAAAAAAGGGGGTAAGAAAAATAGACACGTAGAAAACAAATAGTGAGAAAATGTAAAGAAACACTGGGGAGTTAACACACACAAAAACTGGCAAAATAATTTATCCCAAAACATTTCAAAATTTGGACTGCAAGTGTGGACGTTAATATGTTTCATATAATGAAAGATATTTTTTTAACATTTCTAAGCTAGGATGGTTTTGATCATCAAAATAGTGAACTGAATGGTTTATGTGCATGTCAGTTAAATACCGACTTTGAATATATATACTGTATAGAAGTCGCGAGTGGATAGGATTTACTCTACGTTTTTCAGAAGCGTATGAGGAGCAGCTTGGGAACTTCACCGCTGCAGTGCGCTGCCGTAACGCCCTGTATCGTCTTAGTTGTTATTTACACGTTAGAGCGCAGCGCTGTCGCCTGCTGTCATTCCCCGCACCCCTCATCCATCATTCACTGCAGCTCAACGTCGTTCAACAGGAGGGGGAAGGGGTGTTTGAAGAGTTCGACACTTGTCCGCTAGGGACCACCACAAGTCGATGCCCTAGAGATGGTGGCGCTTGCGGCGGTGAATTAACCAACTACCTCAAAACCGTATAAGAAATTTTAACCTGGGCTGGCGACTTCTATACAGTATATATATTCAAAGATACCGATGCCTATACAACAGCTCTGGGTTACCTGAAAATTTGTATTTACAAATATTGAGTATCAGTAAATGGAACCAGTGTAATATTATGCAAGAGAAAAGCAAAGGCGAAGGCACGCTTCACCTTAAAGGAAGGGAGAATAAGAAGGTTCTCCATACCTGAAGCGAAGGTAATCTACAAAAAATATTTTTAAAACCTGAACTAAGTGTAGCCAAAATGTATGAATTATAAAAAAAAAAATGAGCCAAACAATACATACATCTACCAAAGTAAAAAAAAAAAACCTTCAATTTCTCCTTTTGACCATCCCATAGACACAAGCAGTTTTTGTGACGCATTGCACTTGAAAATTCAAGCTTTTTCAAATGAGGAAGAAAAAATGAGCTTCATATTAGGAATAATGAAGCTCTAACACCACAGAAACTAAATGCAGTAAAGAAGCATTCTAGTATTTTAGTTTTCACCTGAGACCTGCAAAAACAATAGTATTTCCTAAACTAACAACCTCAACATCCTATTTAAAAATAACACATATTTTAATAATTTTGGATGCCACAATTTAACAGATGATAGCATCCACATGTATTTTAGATAAAGCACCTAAACTAAGGGGTTCAAAGGAAATTGGTACGATAGAGTCTCGCTTATCCAACGTAAACAGGCCAGCACAACGTAGTACAAACAAAAATGTTTTAATATATAATAGGGAGGTTTTAAGAAAAAGCCTATTAAACATCAAAATATGTTTTAATACAGTAAACTCTCTCCAGTCCGGGGTTCTTGGGGATTTACAGACCACGGATTTGTGAATACTCCGGATTTTTGAGAGGTAAAAAAAAATTGTTTATTTTTTTACTGTTAAAAAATATGTTTTTTTTCTCTTCCCTCGTGTAGGCAAATGACACGTTAGCAGTTATCTAATGGAATTACATAAAACAGAATACATTGCTGAAAAAGATTCAGAATTACTTAAAATTAAAATAACGCCAAGTATCTCTTTGACACTGTGTACTGAAGCATCTCCCACTGCACTGTTTACAGCCAGCCGGCCGCACGGACGGCAGACACGCGGCGCGGCGCCGACCGGCTGGCTGTAAACAGTGATGCAATATTTTGTTTACGACTATGTTTATTTATTTTATTTATTTATTTTCATATCCTTTGACCCCATTTCTGTGGTATGATACAAGTCAAATACATATAGGGAAAAAAATTATATACATATAAAGTTTCACAAAAAACAAAATATACAATTTCACAAAAAAAAAATACAAAATATACAATTACATTGTACTTATAAGTTATTAATTACAGCATATAAAACTACTGAAAGTATAATTAAAAGTGAAACAGAACATATAACACATAATTTGTATGCAATAAAGATAGTAGGCCTAATAGTATAAATTACAAGTGGGATTGACATTACCCTATAAAATCTTTGCTATTATTTTTTATTTTTATAAAGTCTTAAATATCTTTGAAAGAATAAAAAAACTGTTTTTCAACTATTTTTTTTAACTCTATTGCAAAAATGTTTTTATTATTAATATTTTTAACATGCCGAGATAGACTATTATATAAGCAGATTCCCACATAGTTACAGTTTTTGGCATATTGGCTGGTGGAGTGAGATGGTATTCTGATGTCGAGTGTAGTTCTTGTTTCATACGGGTGTATGTCACTATTTGTTTTGTGTAGATGTATGTTATCTTTCATTAAGATCATTAGCTGGATAAAATATTGACAGTAAAAAGGTAGAATTTTGAGATCTTACGTCTCAACATAATGGACACGAGTGCCAACATATACAGAGAACAAAACACTTACATAAACTGACGTGGATAAATACGTAAACAACTGTCATTACACTTACCTTGCCATTAACTATGCTTTTCATTCTTATGACACAAAAATTATTACACATATTAAAATCAAACTAGCCACTTTACTATACGTCTGTATCGCATATAAACACAATTTAGAAGAACGTGCACAACACAAAATCACTTTTAATTTCCGTATTTAGAAGATTCAAAGTTAGTGTCACGACTGCTTTACACATCAGTTTAATCACTGTCTTCGGAGTCATAAACAGTGTTGGTGGCAGTGCCCGATGATGACGACGGCTGGGGCTGGGATGACAGCTCAGTTGTTTTTTGTCTGGAAAAATGGGTCCTGATGTCCGACTGCTTGATTGATTGTCTTCGTTTATGTAAAAACGTAGAATGCAATATGTGGCACTGCATTATTTCGGAGACAGAATAACAGTCCCTTTTGTTTTCCGCAAACTTAATTAAAGTGTTCCACACCGCAGCAGTGTCACTCCAGGCAACTTCAGTAGCATCATCACCATCATCATCGCTTTTGAGAGCTTGAAATAATTTCTTCATCTGTTAAAGTTAGAGTAACAGGAACATCCTTGTCAACATCTAGCCATTCATTTACTTCTACAGACGAAAGTTTGTTGACAGGGTTCTCAACTTCGGCACATTCAACCATTTGCATAATTTCACAGTACACATCCTGTATTTCCTCGCCTGGTTGCCTGCCAAATCCCTTGAAATCTTTATCTTCTGATTCATCATCTTCCTTCTGAGGCCATATCTTTCGCCATGCTTTGTGTAGACTTTCACATTTCACTGAGTTCCAGGCACATGAGAGATTAAATATGGCATTCTTGATATTGTACTTTTTTTTTGAAACTCAGCAATACTCCCGTCATAACTCGTCAGTTGCCGCATAAAATCACGTCTGTATAACATTTTCACATTCTGGATAACTCCTTGGTCCATTGGTTGAATAAGACTTGTCACGTTTGGTGGCAGGTATACAACAGATATGTTACCTTTAATGAGTTGATTTGCTGGAGGGTGGGCACAACAATTATCCAATAGCATAACAACTTTGCTGTTGTCGGGTTAATTTATAGCCTGTAAGTGTGCTTTGACGCTCGGCACAAAAACATTCATAAACCACCACAAAAAATCTCAAAATCCATCCAAGCATTGCTTTGTGACTTGTAGTGGACTGGAAGGGGAACATGGGGCACGTCCTTGAAGCACCGTGGTTTAGCATATTTCCCTATAACTATCAGTTTCACTCTGTGCATCCCCGCAGCATATAGCACACACCAGTACAGTTATGCGTTCTTTATTTCGTTTGAATCCATTTGCAGCTGTTTCGTTCCCACCAGCTAGAGTTGTATGTGGAAGGCATTTCCACAATAAGCCAGTCTCGTCGGAATTATAGACTTGGTCTGCAGAGAGTTCATTTTCATTTATCAGCTTTGCTAAGTAAGTGCGAAATCTGTCAGCAGCTTCAGTGTCGGCTGATTTCTGTTCACCTGACACATCAAGTTTTCTTATTCCATGTCGTTCTTTGAAACGGGTTAGCCAACCATCAGAGAATGTGCAAGCTTCTGTCAACTCCATTTTCTCATAAAATTCCTTCCCTTATTCGATTAGCATCGGCCCTGATATTGCCGCACCTTCTGACCGCTTTAATGAAAACCACTTAAATAATGCAGAGTCCAATTCCTGTAGTTTGGGTGTGTGAAGAGTTTTGCGTTTCAAACAGTTTTTTTCCGACTCTCTCTCTGCTACGAAAGCTTTGAGTTTTTCCTTTTGTTTTTTTTTTTATGTCATACACGGTTGACTCGCCAATACCATACTCAAGCGCGATTGCTGCAACACGTACACCACGATTCAACTTGTCACATATTTCAAGCTTTTGTTTTAATGTCAGTGTTACGTGTTTTCTTTTCACCTTCATAATTCTCCACACTCAGTAAAACCTTTAAATATGTACAATCAATTGCTGTGCACGTCTACTCTGAGCTACCGGAAACGCTCCACTAAGCAGTTGCTCTCTATCGTGAGACATTTATCTTCCCCCTATCTTAATATCCTACACTCTCAGCGCGTCTTTTATTGTGTTCGTGTCAGATGTCACGCGTTCTGACAGGCGGAAAAAAATAACAGAGATGCGAGTGCGTGTATCGTAGTTACACGACGCGGCACACACACATTTTTACCGTGGGTACACAGCGCACCACAACACTGCAGAACGCTTATAAAAAACATTTATTTTTCGGTTACAAAACACCACGGATTTCTGAGTAGCACGGATTCTCGGGGTCCGGATTTGCGAGAGTTTACTGTATTACAAATTACACATCCTATTTTACAACAAAAGAACAGAAAAAATTAACTGAAAAACATTTAGAGTAACTAATTAGCTGTGGAAGAGTTAGGAGCAAAAAAAAAAAAGACTACGCTCATGCTTGCAAGTTGCAGTTCTTATTGCCTATTGATGATTTTTTTGCAGTGAGACGTGCGATAATACATAATGTCAGCTAAGCAAAGTTTGGTTAAACGAGACTAGATTGTAACTGTTTCCAGAAAAATATTCATAAATCAGTTACTTCTAAGAAACATGTAGTTGCTTGCATAAACACAAGCAGTGGCCAACACAGGAATATAAAAATTTTCTTTGACACTAACAGAAGTAACTCGAGATCCTTAATTGTCAACACTTTCAAATTAAGTTCCTACTATCAGGTCATGCATATCTGCCTAACAGAGAATTGGGTCTCATTCTAGATTAATCTCTTGCAAAAAGTCATAGACTGTAATATTTCTGGTTTCTCAGCCATAGAATTATCACCACTCAATTATATTAAAACATACTGTAATTCAAAATAAAAAAAATTTTATGCGTACCACTATTGAAATAACAGGGTGTCTACTAGGTAGTGGAAATAAAATTTAGTGACTTTAGCTTGACCTTTCCATGACATTTCATTGTAAAAATATTACACTAAACAGATAATGGTGGTTGTATGTTACAGCTTAAGGCCTCTCTCAATATAAAGGTCAACAGTTAAGGGTGAGATGAGAATGGAGAAGTTATAAGTTAATACTTTCGTTAACTCTAAAAACAAAATTAAAATGGAGGATTAAAAACAAATTTAAACCACTAATAAATAAACCAAAGGAAAATGTAACTAAGTGCCCACCACATTTCCCTGCTAGGCATACATGGAATTAGGCCTTAATCACAAGACAGCCTAACTTAAAAGATTCATAGAAAAAAAATTACCAGGAAAAAAAAGTGGATGGATGTTACATAATTTTTTGAACAACATTTAATTATTTCTAAATTCAAATTGATACTTTATAATTTTCTGATTTGGTAGTTTTAAATTTAGATGCATTCAGCATTCCCTTGTTTCGCAGTTGTAACAATACACATATTATGAAGTTATTGTTAACTTGTTTACAAATTAATTCAAAGTACTTATGGCTGATGTTGACCTTGAGCCAGATGTGCCTCGCCCTGCTTCAGGCCCCTTCTCCTCCCACCAACACCCTCTATAGCCAAAACGTATTCAAACCTCCCACCCAAGTGACCATGTGCATGTGATTTGTCCGCCCCGCAAGATGCGTTCTTAGAATCTGTGCCACATATCTCTAATGTTAATTACCTAACTACCCTAGTTGTCATTTTTACTTTTCATTTGAACCCCCAAGTGTATATGCTTCAGGATAATAAAATAAGGACGGAGCAGCACCATGCGTAACCCCCTTCAGAATGCACCTCTCATTCGAGCGGTTAAGATTTGAAAACTAGTACTGAATACATAAATATACATGTAACTAGCTGACCCGGCAAATGTTGTTTTGCCATATAAATTATTTCTAGGGAATTTCTAGTGTAGAAAAAAATAACTAACTTATTGTAAGTGTGTAAGGATGTGGTATATGAGGATGTGGTGAAAGAGGCATGGAGCGCTGTGAATGATGAGGGAATATAAAAATAACAAAACACCAAAAATTAATTTTTATAATTTATTTTAATTTACTATTTAAAATTATTTATATCATTAATTAATTACGATAGTAACAGTAACACTCAATATCAATCTCTTAATGCTATAGCGTGAACAATATTTTTTGTTAGCCCATCTTTAGCTAACACAAACAAACTGGATGGTTTACCCACTCGAGAGCATGCCATGTATAATTGTCCGTGAGAAAAACATGGTGTGCTGAAATCTAAGCCACAAATAGACATCGTTTGGCCTTGGGACTTATTGATAGTCATTGCAAATGCCAATCTAATCGGAAACTGAATAAGTTTAAATTGAATTGGCACATCTGTAGGTATAATAGGGATTCGTTGTATTAATATATTTTTACCTCGGAACTTGCCATTTAAAATGCTGGCTTCGATAATGTTTTTCATTAATTTTTTAATGACTAATCATGTACCGTTGCACAGCCGTGGTGGGTTCAAATTACGAAGTAAAATAATGGGAGATCCAACCTTCAATTGTAAATTATGCGGTGGCATGCCTGGCAAATCCAGTGAGTTCAAAAACTCTGTTGGAAATTTTACAGCTTCATTGGTATCGCAAACTGTATCAATAGATTTGTATGATACCAAGTTACCTGGCAACAACTGTTGTATCTTTAGATTTAAATCGTCAACGTCCACATTTTTTGCTGCTAAAATTGCTCTTTCTGCAAGCCACTCATGATTTATGTACTGTGAGTGTACATCGGGAAATATTTGTTCAATGAGAGCATCTTGCGAATCAATAATTGTGCAGAAATTGGTCGGTAATTTTACGCATCCAGTTTTATCTACAGTAACTTTTCCATCGCCGATATCTAAGAGTTATTTTGAGAATGTTTCAGCGGATGGATCTTGAAGCATTTGAACGCGCATATTTACATTTAGCTGTAGTTTTTCAACATTACGCCACAATGGTAATGATTTTAAGCAAGCGTTGATCTCATCAGTGTATCTTGAACGTAGAATGATGGGAAGTGTTTGTCTGAAATCACCTGAAAGGACTAACAGAGTGCCACCAAATAGTTTGTCGTTGTTTTTAATATCTTTCAATGTCCTGTTCAGCACCTCAAGCGAATGTTTGTGTGCCATAGTACATTTATCCCAGATGATAATTTTACACTGTTTCAGCACTGTAGCCATGGACGATTGTTTTTCTATGTTGCACACTGCGTCAGGGTTATTTCGAATATTTAGTGGCAGCTTAAATACTGAATGAGCTGTTCTGCCTCCATCCAATAAAGTTGCTGCAATGCCCAATGATGAAACGGCCAATGCGATGCCATTATTTGATCGTATTTCGGCGAGAATTATCGAAATAAGGAATGTTTTGCCAGTTACACCTTGTGCATCCAAAAAGAAGAACCCACCTTGTCCTGCTCAAACTGCGAGCATAATGCGGTCGTAAATGGTTCTTTGTACCTCATTCATTAGTGGGACATTGCGAGTAAAGATCGCTGCCATTTCTACAGTGTTGTACTGCAGTTCACGATTCATTTCAGTGTTCATTAAATCAGATGCCGTTCGATTTGGCGAATTCATACCGAAATGACTGAGTGGTAAGTTGGCAATGATAATGCAAAGATCCTCAATAGCAATCAATGCTTCATTGTACATATTGTCGCTGAATTTCATCGTTTGATCGTTGCACCATGTACGATGTTGATGCAATATATCATCAGTCATTGAATCTTTGTGATTATCCCACAATATCTCTGCTCAGGTTGGGAAACATGTAGTCAACACTATAGTGAATAGTAGACGAATTTGTATTACTGTACAGTTTAATCCTGCTTCAGCAAGAATACATTCCCACTGGTTGTCTTCCAGCAAGCCGAGTGCAAGGTATGCATCTTTATACATACGTTGGATGCTGTTGCCCATTAACTTTACGTATATCTAGAAATGACAATGGGCCAGTAACATTAACCAACAACAGTCGAAGATAAAAGCATTCAGTCTGCCTTGGATTGACTATACATACTCGCCCCAAGTTGCTTGATTTAAATAAATTGAGACATGCATCAACTGGTGAGCCTTGCTTGCGGGGAATCCATTTTTTGTGTTTGAGCGCATGTGAAATAGCATGGTACTTGTGAAGAGTAGTGTTCGTGCAAAGGCACCAAAATCATCCTACGATTACACAATTCAAAAAATTCAGTGAGTGTAGTTTTTGGTGGATTTATAGCATGATCAATCGCTGTCTCAGTCGTGAAAAATACACGCTGACCATTTTCAAGATGGACGGCTAACTGAACAACTGCTGGATCTCGTTCATGAATAGGAAAACCAAAGATATGCCAAACAGCTTCATTGGAGCTGATGTACCGACCAATTTGGTAGAGCGTTATTTCATAGTTTTTATTCACTGGAGGAGCATTCACATTGGTATTTTCCACTCTAAACAAAGCCATACCACTGCCTTTATGGACATACTTGCAAATGTATTTGATGCTCTTTACAGAACTGCAGAACTTAACATTAATATGAGCATTGTATGACTTGCTCAGCAGAGGCGAATATGGCACCACCCAACGATTGTCAATGTCAATGTCTGTGTTGCTGATGTTTTTAATAAATGATCGTCCGCCATTATCGGGATTTCTTCGACGATATATTGGATATCCATCGACATTTGTTATTGTATCGTTAGTAAAATCTTTAGGTAAATTTTTGGTACAATATCAAACAGTAATTGGTCAGTAGACGGATTTGGAATCACAGCAGAAATTATATTATCGATTTCTTCAGGACGGATTTTGTCGATTAACCAAACCAAAATGTGTGCATGAGGTAATCGTCGCTTTTGCCACTCAACCGAATACAGCCAGCAACGTGTGGGACAGAATACATGTAATTTAGTAATGAAACTCATTGAAGACTTCAACTTTCGTCTGAACACACGTGCTGTAATGTCATGACGATGTATTGCATTTTGGCCAGGCAATAGCAAATATGTAATCTCTGGCCATTTTGGATTACATGTGAAGGTGATAAATAAACACGGTCATCCATATTCGCGCACATAAGTCAGAGCATCCTGTATATATTCTTGCATATGACGTGGACTACCTACGTACGATGATGGTAGAATGACAGAGTTACCAATTTCGGCGGCGGCGGCATTGTCGACAATAGCGTCTCGCAAGTGAATGTACTCTTCTGCACGCAGCTTGAGTTGATTATATCGTAAGTATCGTAGTCGTTCACCCTCTATCTTCGTGTACATGTCGACCATGAATTGTTGAAAAAGCTCACGACATCGTAGAATGACGTTGTCCAGGCCGCATCTAATCATCAATTGATACGCATAATAATCCTTGCAGCTAACGTTCTTGTTTGTTTCGGCTCCTGTAATAATATATTCATAAATAATAATTTAAATTAATTACATTTCATAATTTAATTGTTAAGTTAAATGAGTAATGATCAAATTAATAATGAATAAAGTACCTGATACGGGATCTCGTTGTTTAATATTTATGTAATATCTGTCTTGTCCCTTCCAGAATATTAGCGGATATTGGAGAGCGTCATATGAACGGTGTGTATCAGCAATGAACTGAAGATTATTATTTCTTCTACGAATCACAATTTCTCTTGCACCTGTACGATCGCAAACCATGATTCCAGCAACGTCGTCAACAACAGGTGCATTGAATCTACGAATGTGCTCTTCAGCTGGTGTTTTATCAGGATTAATGACAATAGCGTGATTATCGCTTTGTAATTTGTGCATGTGTGATTTGAATATTTTCAACAATTCGTTGTGCTCATTCAATAGATCATCCAGCTCACTGACGATGCCACGATGCGTCTGGCAAAAAATGAATCGAAGTTACTGTAGTCACAACGTGCATTCACGTGATTGGCAAGTGCGCTTCCAGAATCCTCACCGCCCATAAAGTAGATCTGTAAAAATTTATGTGGTTCGTTTGGCATTGGCAGCAATGAGCCCATTTTATGATAAACTTGGCCTCTGATTTTGAATGTAAAATTGTATTGCTGACCATTTGCATTAGTATTTCAAACTATTTCTGTTGCTCCGAACGATGTCATTTGAAAGCATGAATTGAATGTTCGAATTGACTTCAGGAACACGTTGGAATCTGGATCCGTGCCGATAAGTAAACCGTTCAATGGTTTAGGTGGTGTTTCAATTTCAGGTAGTTGCACCTTTCCTGACGCGCAACACATCCTGGCTGGCTCATTTTTGAATTTCAGAGCATGACAATGCAGGCATTCCTTGTCCATAGCACCAATTACCACTTTTGAATGAGCATAATATTCAATATTGGGCTCATACTGGAATGCTAGACGCAGGAATGAATAAGATGTAAATGCTCGATGTACCTGTTGGCGTTGTTGGTCATTTGTTCTGCGTCTATTGACTGTGAAACGGCGTGATTGTAGTTGTTCTAATCTTCTTACTTCATTGCGTTCAGCTCGAGTATCTTCTGATTGTTCTTGACGCTATTGCGCCATGCTCACACGCGCATCATTATTTTGTTGCTGGATTTCTTCTTCGTTTCTTGGATTTCTTCTTCGGTCCTTTGATCTCTTCTATTTCGCATGCTTCTAGATCTACTTGTATTACGGCTCAAATTAGCCCCTTTGCGTTTTGTTGGCATTGTTCACTGTACAAAACGCACATAAATAAAACTAATTGAATTACTTAATGACGAAAAACATTATAGTAACAATGTATTTAATCTTTGATTGTACACACATTAATATACATATACATGTAAATATTAAACTGTTTTACGAAAGGGAAAAATGTTATTTTTCTTAATTATATCGCAAATATATTGTTAGAAATGGTGAAGAAAAAAAAATTCTGTGAAAGTTACAGCCTTATAAATGAATTTTAAAAAAAATTTACCCAATTATAATAAAAATCTATCTTTCACCGAATTTATTTTTTAATCATTTCCAACAATATATTTTCGATATAAATAAAAAAAATTGATTTTATAATAAATGTATAAAAATAATTTATACTTGCAACATAAAAGTCGTTGTTGGCGGGAGCTCGTGACACGTATTGAGTACTTTTGAGGTTATGTAAATCACTTAATTAACTAATGGTGCGAACTACACTCAAAATAAATAATGAATAAATAATTACAGTCCAGCAAATTAATAATAAATTTACATGAGAATATAGTTAATATGAGAGTTACACTGAGATAGCAAAATTATAATTGTAAACGTTACTACTACGCTTGATGCATAAACAATAATAATGGCCGAAAACTGTGGAGGCTTATTGTGCGAGAGAAACAGGAGACCGGCTTCGGTCTCATCCCTACTCCATGCTGTTTACGGGGTGAAAAGTGACACGGGTAGATTCCTGGCGGGGAAAGTTGATCAAGTGTTAATTGATCAGCTATCGACCGGGGTTGAAAAATATAAAATTCTATTAAAAATTAGAGGTTGGTGATACAAGGGTGAAAATTTAGGGTTGTATGTATTTTTTAATGCCACATTTAAAAAAAATATTAAAAAATTGTCCAAAAAATAAAACAAAAAAGTTAGGGGTGGACAACCCTTATCACTTAGGGGTATGAAAAATAGATAGTAGCAGATTCTCAGACCTACTGAATATGCATACAAAATTTCATAAAAATCGGTCAAGCCGTTTCGGAGGAGTATGGTAACTAACACTGTGACACAAGAATTTTATATATAAGATATTAATACAGGATTCATACTTGTAAATTAGTATTAAGAGCTTGAAGGGCTTTGATATGTTACTGTTTCGCCTCACATTATTATACACAACCTAACTGTAATTCTGCTACTTCCTGGCGCCATGACACCTTGAACACTGCCCAGTCTGTCTTGACCACCACTAGGAGTAGGAAGCAACCGCCCTACCTCAAGGACTCCACCATTTGTATTTTCTAATCCATGAAGTATCTGCCATTCTTAATTAATACTTAAACATTTTCTTTATCCTAGAGGCCTACTTCAGGTGGTAGACTGTTTCACCTGATAATTTAAGTTCAATAATGGACATTGAAAATATATCTAAGAGACTTTAACTATTGACCAGGTCACAAGGTGTCCTGGTCCGCACCTAAGCAGGATGAATTGCTGTTGGTGTTTTTACAGTATCATTATGCATAAAGTTATTTTTAACTGTTCTCTCGCGTGATGGTCTGCATGAATAAAAACCATCTTATCAGAAACTGTGAGTACTTGTCTAGCGACCACGTGTGCCTCTGTATAGCGACCGAGGCATGTAGGATGTCTAGAGATCCCACTGACGACCACCGTTCAGTAGTGTAATAGCGTGCCTTCCGCTCAGAGCGGGAAAATAAGGTAGAATTTAGAAGGGAATCAAGCCTAGCACCCATCCAAGTCATGTCACAGCCGAGAGACAGTCGCAAGCCGGGTCCACAAGCCCATCCACGTAGTGGTGCTCAGTCCACAACTAGCAATAGGTCTAAATAATTACACATTATTTTGCCAGACATATGTCAATATGTAAAATCTCAAGTTATTTAATATTATCATCTCAAAAACAACCCCTAACAGTATTACAATTTAAGGAAATACATATTTCTAATAACAGTTTCAATGGTATAATTATAAAATGTACACGAACTCAGTAACACAAAAAATTAAAGTTTACACAAATATATTTTATTGAAATACGTAGTTTTTAATTTCAAAATAAAGAAACTTCTCATTGTGTTGAGGGTTAAAACCAATATGGTAATTTCTCCATTTACTGGCAAATATTTAATTTTATCAGTTTCATCAGATCATGAAATACGACCAATTTTTGAATAAGTATCGGTCACGTGACAACCATCACCAAATCTGCCAATTTGAACGCAAAATTTCTAATAAGAATGGAGTGCTTGAGAGTGTTACGCTATGTTTAATAATGTTTTATACCTTACATTTAAACAGCAAAGCCAACAAAAAAAGTTTCATGATCACAACATAACTCAGAACTCTGCTGATGCTGCAGAAGAGTTAAAGAAAAGCTACATTTACAGAAAGCTTTCCTGAAGCAGTGCATATTTATTACATCCAAGGTTATGAATTACATGGAAAAGAAAGTATGAAACATTTTGAAATGCAGAAAAGTTAAGAATAATTTACAAAACTTAGGTACGATGATTTACAAAAACAAGTTTCTAGACACGTATTCGGTAAATTCATGATTTTGATACACTGGTTAATTCCAGTCATTGCCGTACTTATATTGTGATCACAATGCTACAATAATTATCATGTTCTTTAAAGGTGAATGCAGGTATTATTGGTCCTATTTGAATATACAAAATGAATGAAGAATCAGATGAGAGTGCTAGCGAACCAAGTATTCTTCTTGATAATGGTTCGAGTGATGAGTATTTTCCCAGTGCATCAAAACTCTCCGGTAAGTGAAAATAGTTTTTTTTTGTGCTATTTTGTAACAAGTGAAATAGCTGTTTTGGGTTATTTTTTAACATTCATGTAGTTGCAGTTTTAAGTTTGTTTGCTACATAACAGTTTATACTGCTAAGAGTTAACAAGTTATTGTTGCCTGTCACAGCATCACAGTATTTTTTATAATTTCATTAAAACTAGCTGTGTAGGCCATTTGCAGGTGATGTTATCTCAGTATTCTATTTTAAATTATGTCTGTTAAAGGGGGAGGTTCGTCCAAGAAACCCGTGGTTTTAATTTGTTTTGTAGATGTTTGGGATAGTGTGTGTTTTGTAGGTATATATTGTGACTATATTTTGCTACAGTTACAATTTTGTTTGCTTTTGTAGTTTTCCTGTCATGGCATATGAAAGTCAAAATCTGCATTTTTCAGTATAAGCCTTTATAAAAACCATAACACTAAACGGAATGAAAACATTGACAGTGAAGTACAATGTCATGGGCCACAATGTAATTTAGGTATATAAAATTGTAAAAACGTTATTTTTATCTTTTAAAAATTTTTGAAATATAAAACAATATTTGCAAAATTGTTTTAATACAAAAATAATTGCGGCCCATTTTTATAATATAGTTAACATTGTAGGCCATGACATCGTACTTCACTGGGAATTTCTTCATTCTGCTTGGTGTGGTAATTTTTTATGAAGGCATAAAATGGAAAAATACATATTTTATCTTTGAAACTCCTTATGGACAAACTATGAGAGATGAAATTGTTTCAGAAGAAGGAAGTATTGTCACAAGTTATGTATTTTCAAAATGGACTTCACACAGTGTTTGTACTGTTGGAAATACAATTTCTAGACAATTTTTCTTACTAATAAACTATGTCTTTATTGTTTCAGATGAAGATGGAGTCGAGGAAGAGAACGAAGTAGATAATCCAGCACAAAAGTTTGAAAATGAAGAAAGAAAAGGTATGCCAAAACGATTCCGAAAGAGAAAAAAAAATGGAAAGCAAGAAACAAGCAAGGAAGAGAAGGCGAAATTTGGGAAAATCCTACAGAACTGCAAAAGGTAAATCAGTAGAGGAGAAAACATTTAAGAACTCTAATTGTACATGTAGAAAAAAGTGTTTCAAATAATTTTCAGAAGAAGAGCGAAAAAATGCATTTGAATCATTCTGGAAAATAGGTAGTTTCTCTGCTCAAAATGCATTTTTATGTTGTTCAATAAAACAGGTAACACCACAGCGCCGTCGGCCAACAGTAGGTGTTCGGTCACCAAAGCATTCTACAAACCAATATTACATACCCCAAAATGTTGGAACAAGTGTAAATGTGTGCAAACAATAGTTTCTAGAAACATATCAAGTTTCCGATGGTAGGATCAGTAGGGCCATAAGAAAGGTACGAAGTGGCCAATCACCAGGTTCGGACAACCGGGGAAAGATAATCCCAGTAAATAAAACACCTGACGAAAAAATGGAAATGGTTCGAATACACATTTCAGGATTCCCTTCATACCAATCACATTACACAAGATCGCACAACCCGAACAGGAAATATTTGTCAGAAAACCTTAATATTCGCCTCTTATACAAACTATACACTGATGACTGTGCTGATGAAGGTAAAAAACCGGTCAAAGAACACATTTACCAGAGAACGTTTAATACAGAGTTCAATTTACACTTTCACGCACCTCTCAAAGATACCTGTATGAAGTTTGATTCATTTTAAATTAAAGCTTGACTGTTCTACAGATGAACATGAAAATAAATCCCTTCTCCAGCAACATGAGCTTCATCTACGAAAAGCTGATAAAGTAAGGGTGTCTATGAAAAACAGACTCTGAACGTTCTGCTTCTGATAGCTCTTATTACTCCTTTACATTTGATTTGGAAAAATCTTTAGCTTTCCCTAAATTGACATGCCAAATAGCATATTATAAACGTAATTTGTACGTTTATAATTATGTTGTCATGAGCTCTCAACAGGATTAGGTTAAATGTATTGTTGGGACGAAACCATTGGATCTCGAGGCTCACAAGAAATTGGAGCATGTGTTATCAAACACATAGAAAGTAGGGCATCAACAGCTAAACATGTAGTCATATACATTGATACATGTACAGGACAAAACATAAATTGGAAACTTGCATTACTACTGATGAGGCTAGTCTTAAGTGAAAACAACAGTATTGAAGTTATTGACCACAAGTTCATGCAAAGTGGTCATTCCTATCTTCCCAATGACTCTGACTTTGGATCAATTGAACTTTATAGTAAGAGCCAACATATATTTTGCCCTTCTGACTGGTATAGAGTTATCACCAAAGCTAGGAGAAAACGTCCGTTCCTTCTTACCGTGATGTCTAGTGAAGAATTTGTATCCACAGAAAACTTAGAGAAATCAATCACCAAGAGAAAAGTTGCTGAAGACAAACATCCAGTGTCATGGCTCAAGATGCAGTGGATTCGGTACAAGAAAACTAACCCATACAAAATTTTTTTTAAAGAGAACATGTGTGATGAAATCGACTTTTACACCTCAGACATCAAGCAATCATCAAAACGGGGACAGCCAATATCTCTGGCCAATATACCTCTAAAACAACTCTACAATGGAGCAAGGCCTGTGACAAAAGAAAAACAACAATATATGCAAGCACTTTTGCCTTATATACCCCCTTTCAACTACGAGTACTACCATAATTTTTGTACTACACACTCGGCTGAAGATTTTGGACCTCTTGATGCAGATGATGCAAGCACGTATGAGTAAAAACAGAAATATTGAGTTTGTGACAAGCACTAGTGATGAGGTGTAATAAGGCGCCGTTAACATTATTTTATTTATGCAAATTAAGGTATTCTTAGTGTTGCAAAATAATATTCTGGATGTTACAGCAGTCTTTTCAAAATACATCAGGTCACTGGATGCTGGTGAAAATACTTATGTTGAGTAACCAAATATGATTTGTTGGAATCTTGTAAAGTTGTTTAAGTGTTTTCAGTGTGTTTATAATAAATACTTTTAGTATTGGATAAAAATGCAAAGTCATTTTCATAAAAATTCCGTTGTGGTTGTAATTTTTTTAATTTTTGGTATCTTTAAATTGTTAAAAGCCAAAGTGGTGTAACTTACTTTTGGGTCTAACAATTTTTATTTGCATGTTAGTAACACATTAAAAACTTAATAAATAGTCAAAACATTCAATATTAAGTACATTTACTTATATTTATTGGAGATGTTAGTGTTCTGGAATTTTCTGTGACAACTCTACTAAACGTCTTTATAACTCAATTGCAAGTTAATGTGACTTACACCACTTTGGCTTTAACAGGCTCAAATACTGAGCAACAAATAAACTTAAAAAAAAAAAAAAAAAAAACTGATATTCTGTGAAAAATTTAATGGCTTGACACACTACACATTAAACCATTATTTGCATACATATTCCAATAGTGGATGTATAAATTGTGGATTACATATATTTATATATATATGTATATTTTATATATGATTTTGATATTATTCAATAAACATATCAGGGTGTAAGGCAATTATCAACTTGGATATTTAATATGTAAATACAAAAAAAGATTTAATACCAAAGTCAAAAATATGTCCATATGTAGTGTTACAAATAAACACACAGTGAAAAGTCTAGAACTGCAATGACTCAGATCAGTTGCTAATGCGGACAGCACAGTCAGAGACCAGTGCGTTGCGGAACTGACACTGTCATAATAGATAGTCATTGATGAAAAATTTAAATTCATTAACTAAAAAGTTGTATTTTTTTAAAACCCAATCTTAGTGTTTAATCCTATTTCGTGAAATAAAACAATCACTTTTAAAATCCAAAATACAATTAATTTATCAATTTTATTCTCATGTCTGTGGCATCGAGCCAGGGGGCTCACAAAGAGTCCCAGGCCGTGAAGTGCCACCAATTATCTCTTGTTTTGTGTCTGTGTGTATGTTTTTTAATGTGTTTGGGTGTAAATGATTCTGGATTCTGTGGTAGGGGGTAGCTGTTTGGCCTTTCGGCTGTGGTGGAATGCTGGTGTCTGGTTGCATGGATGAATGTGGTAGAGTAGGGAGTGATGCACTCCCGAAAGGAGGGGGGGGAGCAATTGATGTCCTGCCCGCTGTCCCCTGCGCTGCGCTCTGCCAGTCTGCACCTGGGTGTTGTCTTGTAGTAAAGCTGGAGTGGTCTGTGTTGGCCGCTGGGGTCCACCTAGGGCCCTATAGGCAGAGGAGTGTGATGTTGGGGAGTAGATCAGGAGGGGGTTAGGCCAGAGGCCGTCCCTGACTTGTGCCAGCAGCCCCTGCTCCTCACACCCGTGGCCTGACTCACGCTCATGTGGCGTATGTCTGGGACACCCCTATGTTCCCTCAGGTCTTCAGTTGTGGTCGCCGTTTTGGCAGCACGGCCGGCCCGGTTTTGCAGCAGGGCGCCCTCGCCTAGGCTGCTGGTGCCTGGTATGCGCCCTCGGCCGATTAGTGCTTGTGAGGCACGCCTCGGCCGACATTGCAGGTACCAAGTGTGGCACAGGAATATTCAGGGGGTGTCCAGCCACTCGGGTCTTCCCCTGGTCGCTCTGTTTGCAGGGCCATGAGGGCAGAGGTGGCGGCCACCCCTCCCGGGCCTCCTCTGGGCTCTTGGATGATGTGATTTGGGGCCCCAGGTGGGTTCCAAGCTGTCTGTTGTGTTGAGTCGCGTGGTTGTCTGTCGCGCGCCATCTGCTGTTCAGTCAGGGTCAGGCAGGCGTGGTCGACAGTAACTTTCGATCTCCTCTGGGTCGTAGCTACCGAGATCACGAACTAGGGCATTGCTGTAGGCCCCAGCAGCCTCGTAGAAGCGAGCGTTCTGTGTGATGATGGTGTGTGAAATGAGTTGGCATTTGGTGAGGGCATGGAGTGTCTTGATTCTCGTGTATCTGCAATGTGACTGCACAAATTTATTCATGTTTCCATTTGCTACATGTTAAATTTTAAGATTTCCTTTAAATAATTAGTATTGAAATTTCTAACATCCTAATTTAGAAGCAAAATTACATTGTTAATTAAAGTTGTAACATTTTCTGTAAAACTAAACATATGCTGCATTATGAAGAAACTAAAAAAAAATTACTGAAACATGTAAAACTGTGTGTCCTTAATTTGTTATGTTTGGCACACAAATATTATTTATTCCTATTATTTGCTTCTTTAATTTATGGTGTGGCGTTTAATTTTTAGTCCCCGTCAGGAGTTTCAGCCGCTAACTGTGCTGATCAACTGCTGCTTTTTCTCTTCCCACATTCCTTTCCCAAGCTGTCTCTGCAATCCCTTTCAGTTTCTCCTACCTGTTGCACGCCATTGAAGCCTCGAGCACGTCTCATCATCATGACCATGGTACGGTGCTATTAGGTATCACAGCTGCACTGTCAACTTTCTTCACACTCTCGTCTCCTGTTCCAGCTCTTTTGAACATGCACGGCCAATAATCGCGCTGTTTTCCAGATGGCTGTGTGCCGTGCTTTCTGTCGACGCAACACGGTTCTTACTACGCTTGCAGTTTCTTCTTCTCCCACCCACTGTTTTATGATGCCATTATGTAGTTGGTGTTAAGTTTTTCTGGTTAAATGTGCTTCTGTTCTCTGCATTCGCGGAGACACTTTCTGGCTCTACGAGATAATTACTGAATTACCCAACATGCAGTGGATTTTGGTACTCACTCTTCCTTTTTTTTATTGCTAATAAATTTCTAAACTTAGCTTCTTTGTCTTTTCTCTTGTCTTTTCTATGTTTATCACTGTGTAACCTTCCATTAGCCAATGGAGTCCTAGTTTTGGCCTACCAGGTTTGGTATCACAGTTTTGGATTTTCCGTTTCGGCCTCACAGTTTCGGCTTTGACGTTTAGGCTTCCCCGTTTCTGCTGCTATCCTATTTCGACTCTCAGTTTTGACATCCGCGTTTCGGCCTTCCTGTTTCACCCTCACACTTTCGGCTCCCAGTTTTGGCTTTTCAGGTTCAGCTGCCCCATTTCAGTTCTTAGTTTCATCTTCCCAGTTTCGGCTCTCCAGTTCCTGCTTCCCCACTTCGGCTCTCAGTTTCAGTTTTCAGTTTTTGTGGCAGAATTCTCTGTTTCCCTATGGATCTGCCACTACCCTTCAGGGAGGCCTCGTATTCATACCCTCTGTATGCATGCAGGCAGATAAGTTAAAACAGGAATTTATAAGTTCTTTTTTGTTTACCTGAACTTTATTGCAAGCATTTTTCGGACTCAAGAAAAAAAAATTAAGCTCAGTGAAACTTCCAAAGAGACTATTTTCAAGGAAACACTGTCCTTACTTGGATATTTTATTAATTATTATCTCTATATTAGCAGGTTTACACGCACATGTGCGTGCATGCACACATGCGTGCGCACACACGCACGCACATGCACATGCACACACACACATAAATTTTCACATAAATTGTTATTGTTAACTGCTAACTTAATTTTATCTGCACCAGCCAGCTTTTTTTCTACAATTAATTCTAGCCTTTCATGAGAATGTACGAGTTTTAAATTTTAAACCTATTGTTACTATTTTTGACGAACCAAAAGGCACCATGTGTGTATGTATCTTCTTTTCCTTTAACCATAACTATCTCTATTAAATTTGCTAATCAGCAACCAGATACTCTGAATTATTAATTTATTTAATTTAAATATTACTTTTACTTCTCATATGTTTATGATCCATCTTTACCCAACCAGAGTTGTGGGTGTGATATTAAATTTGAGGTGACACTTTCGGTGTTCACCTCTGATGTTTCTGTGCCCATACGATTTCCAGACCTTATTTAGAATGAATTATCTTTAATAGGTTCAACAAGGTGTGGCATCTGTGTCACCATTTGAATTATCATTTACTACTGGGTTTAAAGAAAGTAAAAATTACAGAATATTTGACTTGAGTTAGCATAAAATTAAAATTCTCGTGCAACCCTAATATAGTTGCAATGGCCTAATTCATGCAGCCAAAGGTATATAAGTCAAAGTGGTAAAAATTTTTATGACACACACACACACACACACTGGAGTTAAGTTGTTAGGGTACAGGGTAAGTACTTATAATTTTTTACCGCTTTATCACTATATATTCAAAAACCCTAGATAATTTATAATAAAACAAAATTTTTCGCATGAAAATAGGATCCCATAAACATAGTTACTAGTAAAGGCAAAAATCAATTATGAAAGCTGATTTGATAGAAGTGTCAATAAGTGCACAAATATGATACACTGGCATTTTTTCCAGTGACCTTTGTTCTAAGCATAGCAACATATGAGTCGTGTATTTCCAAAACCGGCCATCTCCACAAAAAAAAAAAAATGGTTTTCTTCTAGAAAATCAAATTCCATGGTAACCCACAGTGAATAAGGAGCAGTTAATTACAAAAGCGGCCATATTCATTTAATAAACCGTCTTGCAATCCCTGGGTTAGTTCCACAACCGGCCATGTGTTACAATATATTAGTTCCAAAACCGGCCATGTGATATTTTCGCCAATTAGTTCCAAAACCGGCCGAGTGATTTGCGCCAATGTCGTATTGTCTCAGCAAAGTCGCAGTTGCATACCAGTAAGTTATAGCTATATTATCTATGGAGTGATTGTTTTGTTTGTTTGTACAGGTTGTGGTGGTTGCAAAATTTAGATTTTGTTCTTAAAATGTATAAATTTCCACAGAAATGTGAAGAAGGTAGAGGAAGAAAACGAACAAGAAATCCGGACAGATGGAAGAAAAATAAAGAGAAAAGGGAGAGATGAGTGTGTTACAGTTGCATTTTTTTATGTTGTTGTACAGTTTTCTCTTTTATGTTAGTTGCTAACTCCATGATGTTACTAACTAGCAGATACAAAAGCTGAATTTTACGTGGTTTCAGGTATTCTTCCCAAGGCTTTCCAACAATGACGAAGTGTTGTGACAAGAATCCAACATTCCGGTGTGCAACACTTAACCAGAATGATGTCAAGTACTTCCATGAATGTTTCTACGGCCACCGTGATAAACAACGACAGGATGCATTCTTAGTGAAGCACACAAATGCAAAGGAACCAAAAAGGCATTGCTCAGAAGGTAAACGGGAGGCTAAACAGGTAACCATAAAATATTTTATACCAAAGAAACTATCAGGCAGGATGGTCCGTGTGTGCAGAGAAATATTTTTAAAAATTCTGCAAATTTCTAAACACAGAGCGCAAGGAGTCGTTTCCAGGTACAGGAAAACAGGCTAAATTCCTCATGAAGGATGGGGAGGGGACCATAGATTGAAATCGTTTGTTCCAAAGCTCAACGCAGTTAAAGAATTCATTGAGAGATTCAAAGCTACTGAAGTACATTATTGTAGAAGTAAAACTCAGGAGCGTGTCTACCTAAGCAGTGATCTAAATATTAAAAAAATGTGGCGTATATTTCAAAGAGAGAACAAGAGCCCTAATTTATCAGTAAAACAAAGTTATTTTCGTTCTGTTTTTAGGAAGTTTTACAACATAGGGTTTGGAACACCTAGGATAGATGCATGTTCGACATGCATTGAACTAACATACAGAATTAAACATGAAACCAGTTTATGAAAGAAAAATGAGCTGATGACACAACAAAGGGTACACAGGTTAAAAGCAAAAGCATTTTATTCAATTCTTACATGTACAGCTGATGGTTTACTGACAATGTCTTTTGATTGCCAGAAAAACCAAGTTATGCCACGAGTGCCAGATCAGGCCGCCTACTATAGCCAGCCGCCAGTTGTATGAGTATAATTTTACTGTTGTAAAAGGTCATTCAAGAGCTCCACTTAATGTAGACACAGTCACTATTAATCACTGGAATGAGTCAGAATTTGCAACAGGCTCGAACCAAATTTCATCTGCTGTGTACCATACTTTGTGTAATATTGATTGTACGAATATAATTACTTCGAGACTGGTGGCAGATGGATGCGGCGGCCAAAACAAGAACTCTATAATGGTTACCATGCTTTCCCACTGGTTTGTCAACATGGCCCCAAAGAGTGTTGAAAAAAATAGAAATAATTTTTCCTATCGTTGGTCATTCTTTTCTCCCACCAGACAGTGTGTTTGGTAAAATAGAGAAACAAATTCGTTCTCACGAGGTGATTTGTGATCCAAAGAAATATGTTGAAATATTTGCTGAGCATGGGTCTACCATTCATGTGGGGACACAATGTGTGGTTTATGATTGGAAAGCCTTACTAAAGAACTCGCTAAACCAACAGAACAGCGGCACTTCCAGTTTGCTGCCTCTAAACGGCTGTCCCTCATCAAGAACAAGGCTGGAAACAGCATTTTAGTATCAGGAGAGACCTGGGAGAGACCAGGAGAGCACTGACCTCTGTGGCTACAAAACAACAATGAAGAGAGCCAAAACTTTGAAAGGTGTCTTTCCTAGTATTGTCAAACCTGGTGTTCAAGTCAACCCACTTAAAATAAGGGATGTTAACAACTTACTGACAAAACATTTTGGTGCTGAATGGCAGGAGCTCAAGCACGTAGAATTTTATAAAAATGTCCTGCAACTGCATGATCTACATGAAGAAGAGGCACCAGAGGAAGCATCTAATGATGTCTGTGAGCTAATGACAGAGGATACTGCATCATTTGTGTAGTGTAAAGTACTGTAAAACTCAAAGGTGAAACAGTGCTGTAATGGTATGTCCTGGTGTCATAGTTTTAATTAAACGTATTTCATCTGTCAGTAACAATACTTTTATGTATAAAATGTTTTTAAACAAGTATGTACTTTACAATGCATTGTTAACATGTCAGTCAAGTACTAGGCATATTATATACACAATGTAACCACGTACAATGTATCACAATTAACATTTATGTTCTTTACACCCTTGGTATTTTCAACAGGTTTGGTTCCAAAAGTGGCCAAATGACATGGATAGATCCAAAACCAGCCAAGTTCAATTTTTAAACTTTAATAACTGTTAAAGTTATTAATTGTGATTTGTAGGACTTTTACTAAATATTGTTTGCATTTTTTAACACACTTCTACATTACAACATCTTGAATGCCACATCATGGAATTGAGTAAACAGTTTTCCTCGATTTCTCGCAAAACAGTTTTGAGGGAGATGGCCAGTTTTGGAAATACACGACTCATATGATGTATTTTGTATGTACATTTCTAACATGAGTCTGAGTATCTGACTATGCAGGAGCACAAACATGATATAGTTTGAGACAGGAGGGTAAATTTTCATATACACGTATCTAATATAAATACATATACATATTATATATATAACATACACAGTAGAACCTCTTTAGTGCGAACCCAGCTAGTCTGAAAACCTGGATAATCCAAATTGAATACTACAAATGTACTGAAATGAGTAAATATCAATGACAAACTCATATACAGTTTTTCAAATACATAATATATTGTACATACAAGTGAAAATTAAGCAATTACATTTACTAACCGACTATTTAGATGATCAATTTAAGCACAGAACATAATATTGTACTGAAATTGATTTATGATTTTCTACCCTACTTAGGCTTATAAGATTCTTGCCACCCCGAACTGGTCCCTGTCCCAATTAGTTCAGACTAGCAAGGTTCTAACATACATTTATAAAGTAAAAATTATGGTTATAATATTTTAACCCATGTTAAAATGACAATTTAAATCCATTTTTAGCTCCTTAATGCAAAAAATGCATAAAATTAACTAACTTAGCTACTAAAGCACACAAAAATCACAACTAAAACTTGATAGTGAAATTGAGTAGTTTGGTTAGTGAAATATATCCTTAACATATAAGTGTGGGCAGAGGGTATGAGCATGAGGGTGAAATGTAAAAAGAATGGGAAACTTGTCCCTGCTCATCTATATAGTCTGTGCACATTTGGAGTCATGATACAAGCCTCACTCCACATTCACATAATATATAATTAGCTTTTAATCATTGTTATGCCTTTAATGCACTTGTAGTTGAGTCATCCCCATGGTTTGTGTCACAATCAAGTTGATTTTAAGTTCCCTATCATATTTTTTTTTATTTACCAGATATTTTAAAAACTAAAAATGTAGGTGAACTCACCATCTGTCAGCTTAAGAACCTCATTTCCCAAAGACTTGAAATAAGGATGTTTCATTGCATCAGCTGCAGATATACGTTTTTTGGCATCATACTACAAAACAAGAAGTTAACAAGATTAAACCAACAATGATATAATACAAAATTGAATCTAAGTATTATGGATGCACATACACTTACATTAAATTTTATCATTGGCACAAAACACAATTTACTGCAAAAAGGAAGTGAAGAATCACCAATGCAGTGAAACATTGATAAGAGAAATTCCACTCACCACAAAGATCAATAAACAAATAAATGATGGAAACAATGATTTATAATTGTTTTCTTTTTCACAATGAGGTCACCAGAGACAGACGAGTGGTGATAAGATGAGATAGAGCAGAGATGGAATACAATAATGGGGAAAAAGAAAACCCACTGGTTCATTAAAATGTTCACCATGTTTACCCTTGCAAAAAACCTGGGACTGATCCCACTGGCAACTGAATCCAGATTATCTTAGCTGGAGGCAAGCGATATGACTACTCAATAACTATGGGTTACAATTTATTAGTACTAAGATGAAGCAGACCTCACATTATGTTCTATTTCTGCCAAAGTCTTGTGTATCCTTAATAATATTAAGTTATTTGTTAATCAGCAGCTCAATAACCTAATGACACACACTTCCAGACAAACTGAGAACAAAATTATATATAGCAAACTCTTATTACTCAAGTTTTTTGTGCAACACATTTTGAAACAACACCCACAAACTGAGGCAGGATGTCGTTGGAACAAAAGGTTAGGACAAATGAATATAAATTTTTCTTAAAAAAATAATAATATATATATTTCTTTAGTGACATTAATATAACATGTGATATTAAAAATCGAGACAAAAATTATGTGCAGTGATTTTATAAGAAGTGGTTAGTATTTATATACTTTATAACTAAAACTTAGATGGCCACACTCACTATACTAACATTTGATTATAATACTAATCAGTAAGTAAACTCTCATAAAATATTAGCTACAGGAATTAAATAATAAATAAAAAGGGACGATAACTCGCAATAGCACAAGCAAAATATATTAGGAAAATATTGGTCATGGCCTATTTTAATGAACCATTGAAACATTTTCCAGGAGTGATTTCGGAAAACAAGTTAAAATCAGATTCACTGATTCAAACTCGAGTCCTCTAGAAAACAAGTTCAATGTTTTACGACTACACCATTAGCTCCATACTACAAAGTGTAAAAACTCTCTATTATCCATGCTCATCAAGGGGTACTTACATAGATAATTCAAAACCATAGATAAAATAATAGTTAATACAGCAAAACCCCTTATTTACACTTTTCATGGGGCCAAAGTAAAAATGCGTAAATAGCGGGAAAGTGTAAATAAAGGGAAAAGTAAGAAATACGTTAAAGTTAATTAAAATACAGTCGCATCCTGCAGCGTTCAGAACATATACTGGCTACAATACACACACGCATTGCACCACAGTAAAGAAATAAAAAAAAAAGGCCACAAATTGATGGAAATTTACCGTCCATAGCGCGCCGTGCGCGGAGAAAGGTCATCGTACTCAATCAGCTGTTGTTACGGCGCGGTGTAGCCGCCGGCTGGCTCTCTCTGTTCTCTGAGCTGCGCATGCGCAGTTTAACTCACTCAATGCTCCGCCCAGACTCGTGACCTTCCATCAGCAGCCAGCCAATAGATGCGAGCTTAGCGGAAAAAAATATAAGCTCCACCTCCCATGTACCAGTTTTGTCCAGTTCTAATACCAGTTTATTGGAATACGCACCAGTTTTATCGCTGCTGTGACATGTTCAAGTTTACGTTCATCTTGATGTCTTGATACCAATAATTAATTATTTACGATCCCCATAAATAAATGGTTAGTTTAAAAAATATGAGTCAACTGAACAATATTTCCGAAATTATAAAATACGTATAAAATAGTTACCAAGACTCCGCTCATTTTATCTTGTGAAGTTTATGTATCGTACCAGTATTTCGGCTAAGTTGTGACATAAATATAGTATCACAACTTACAAGCAGCCTCGTAAAGTCGTAATATTCCCGACATTCCCGGTACGTTTATACATTCGTGAGTTAGTTTACAATTTTCCTTAGTACATTTTAGATTGTCTCCTGCTATAATTACTCGGACTTTTACACGCGTAGGCTTAAATTATTATATGTTTAGAAATAAAAGCAACTTTTCATGTTATAAAATATGTATATTAGGCGATTAAAATGTTCATTGCCGACTATAAACGTTACGTTTTTTACATGTTTTTAGGCCTACTATGGTTGTTACGTGACGTAAATAGCGGGATGGATTCGATTTTTGAGACGTAATTCGCGTGAAAGTATTGTTTTGGACTAAATGGGAACTAAACGGGACCTGAAGAATATAGTGCAAATAACGGGAAAACATAAATAACGGTAACGTAAATAAGGGGTTTCGTTGTATACATGTGATACATAGGCCTAAAAAAAATTTTTAAATCACACTGTTGTAATAGCAACATTTATTTTAGACATTTAGTGGCTTCTTGAGAAAAAATTAATTTGTTAACTCTTTAATTAGTAATGTTTAAAAACTATTTTATATAAAAATTAGAATTAAGAATTCTGTAAGTTTTTTTTACAAACCATTGAGTTTAAGTAAAATCCACATGTTACTACCCTCATGGCTCTCGGGAATAGGTTTGTAATAGAGGTGGTGTTGTATTAAACATTTTGGAATGTTTTACCCACCCTCAACCCCTGTAAATCAAATTATGCTATTTTTTGCACAATGTCCATGATCAGTCATTTTTAACGCAAAATTGACAAGTTTTCAAACTTAAATGTAAATTTATTTTAATAGCAAATGTCTTCGCAAAAGTAAAGATACCCAAGAAAAGCATACTAGACCACCTACTATCACTAAAATGATCATAAACACGGGACAACTGTATCTTTTAACAAGTCCTACACACATTTGACACAGAACCCAAAAGGAAAATGAACGGAATTTTCATTAAAATGGTAATTTAATAGACGTGGGCTGTAACTATACAACACCCCAGAGAGGTCAAGAAGGTTAAGGCTGTTCCATGGGAAATTTTTTTTTAAAATTTTAACTTTGTAAATTATTTTAAATTTATGCTATCATAAATAACGTTATAAATGTTAAATAATATTTAAAACATTTTTAATGAAGTTATTTGTGTTTTAG
This sequence comes from Bacillus rossius redtenbacheri, assembly GCF_032445375.1. Classification (NCBI taxonomy): domain Eukaryota; kingdom Metazoa; phylum Arthropoda; class Insecta; order Phasmatodea; family Bacillidae; genus Bacillus; species Bacillus rossius. The sequence continues at coordinate 74,245,385 of NC_086331.1, forward strand.
TCAATTATCGCTGATTCGAACCGCAATCCGAAAATTTACAGTCTTTCATTTTTAAAAAAATCTGAATGTTTTGAGAAACCTACTATACTTTTAAGAAATAAATTTTATTCAATAATAATGAATCACCTTATCACAAAAAAATCATTCACTTTCAGCAACAATAATGGTATTTTCTTCTCATGAACACCAAAAATTAATTAATCCACTTTGGCATTTTATTACAGCTTTAGTTTCATCTTGTATAAATAAAATTTTGGATGTAAATCGTACATTCAAATATCCTGCTGTTAGTGTTTGTAGCCTAGGCTGCCATGACTCTAACACAGATGGATCAACTGACCCCTCCTCACCTGCTGTCTTCAGAGTACTTAAATTCCACCTACTTTTAAATCTCTGCAGCCAGCCTTTTGAAGCCTGAAAATTGTCAATCCCCATTCTTTGGGCCACGTATTTGGCTTTTTCTTGAATAATAGACCCAGATATTGGTATGTTCTTTAACCTACATTCCATTATAAAATCAAACATTTTATTCTCCAAATTTTCATTTTTACAAGTAGTTTGTCATTTTCTGTCCGCACCATGAACAGCATTTCTTTCCAAATCTCGCCGTTGGGAAAGAATTGTTGACAGCGTTGAATTTGGAATGCCAAATCTTTTAGCTATTTCTGCTTTTTTACCTCCCTGTTCTACTGCGTGTAGAATTTCCAGTTTCGTTGTAAGAGAAATTGCTTTCCATTTTTTTTTTTTATCCATTTTACGAACACTAACAATAAATTACTGAAAGTTAAGTCTCATTTATTACTGCATGAGATTTGTCCAACCATAACCTATTTACTACAAGCGAACAAATTTAACCCAGAAAAACTTAACCTCTAAACAAGATACATAACTGGTTAAATAATTTATTCCTCCCTACAACATGGAACAAAAAAAACTTTCTAACCCTACAGATTTTAATTAAGAAACACTTCCACAGAATCTGTATCAGTTATCGACATTCATTACAACACGGATAAACGATCACACATTTTCACAGAACAATGAAATTGTTCACGTGATGAAATTTTCTAGGCAGTTTCGGAAGATCGATTAATCGAAGTACGATAGCTTATGTTGGTAGTCAAAGAGCGTTTCAGTACGTCCGTAACTCTTACTTCCATGGCCAATCAGTTGTAAGATGGCTGCAGTATTGTATACTTGCAGAAGTGTAATTTATTTACGAAGCAAAATTGAAAATTTATGACAATCCTACAAAAATGTTTTGAATATTTTTCCGTTTTTTACCTTCACTGTAGCGGGTGTTTTTGGCGTTGCATCCAAAAAATGCTTCGTTATTTACAGGTATAAATACATAGGATTACATAGCGATTTGGTGGGACTTAACAGTTGCTTCGTTATACCGAGGATTTCGTTATAAAGGAGTTTGTTGTGTGAGGTTTTACTGTATTAATTTTGTTATAAAAGAACTGGAAGCTGCTTTAAGTGGGCTAAATATACTACAGTATACTCAGAGGTATACAGTGGAAAAACATTAAAAAAAGGAAACTTACTCTCAACAATATGAAGTATAAAATGGAACGTAGATGAAGAAATAAATAAAAAAGAAAAGTTTGCTCAAAGCTTACTCTTTTTTTATTGTTAATTTCTTTTAATAGTTTCAAAAATTACAAAATTACACAGATCTGAATTACTGGGGTCCTGGCCGTCAAATTACAAACAGATTATTAATTTTACCTGGAATATAAATCTAGCATTTTCCTTTGACATAATCAAGCTTTCACAAAAACTAACATAAATCCTTCAACAAGCATCGTTAGCCCAACCCGTGCGGGACTATGTATATTCTTATTTAACAATATCTGATCGTTGACTGTTCACTGGCGGTGACTGGAAGTGGGAGAGACGCGTAGAATTCATGTCCATGTAAGAAGCCAGCATGTAAATTTAGTTAAATTTCGTGATGGACTTGAGTAGGAGAAAAACCTGAACTCTTGCACCATCTCACCATTCTGGGGGTGGAATAATGAAAATCACTCCCTTTGAAGATGCACGAGTGCTTGCGGTAGCCATGCGTGAGTCATGCTACGAGATTACAGAGTACCGTATTTTATCGCATAATCGTCGCACGCGCATGATCGTTGCACCAATATTTTAGGGCGTCAAAATTTGGATAAAACAAACCTCTTGTGTAAACGTCGCATGATGTTTTTGGTCCCGCTATTAGATTTCGAGCACTTTGTGTAGGTATTTTATCCGTATAAAACAACGTATTTTAAAGTAGAAATCTAATATTTATTCGGACATTACTGCTTATTTAATTAACGGAAATACGAAGTTGTCTGATATGTAAATTTTCTTTTAAATAAGTTTTTAAACGTTATAACCTTTATCTGTCCGTCTGCGTTGCCGCGGTGTACCGCTTATAAAAATGTAGCCAACGCTAGTTGGCATCATTCTTGCTAATGTTGCTTCCCGTATATAGCACGCGCACATAGTCGAATACGATATCTCGCCGATTACAAGCAATGCACGCTCTTTGTCGAGTGCCGAGTTAACTACATTTGATGGCCCGCACTCTTTCGTGGTAAGTGTGTACTACGAAAATAGTTATGCGTTAGTTCAGGCTCGCATTCAGGTCACAGATTATGTTTTTCTATTTGAAGTTGAAGAAAGGTTTTTGTTGCATGACTTATTAAATTTAATTGTTTGGCGTGCTTTCGTATAATCTACTTTCTTTAAAAAAATTACTTTCCATAAATAGGTTTTTTAATGAATAACTTTACCTAACAAAAAAAATTTTCCTTATAAACATTGCACCCCTACTTTTCAAACTTGATTTTAGTATAAAATGTGCAACGATTATGCAATAAAACACGGTAATCCAAACTAATGCGACTAGCAAACTAGAAAATAAATAAAAACTTAGGGATCACTCCTGGACTACATAGGATCACATTCCTTAAGTTAGTCGCGGCGAGACTGGTTCCGAAGAGAGTCACGGGCGAGAAGCCACAGAGAGAAGCGACTACGGTGACAACAGAAGGACGAATCAATCTATCTATAGGGCTGCATGTAGTTAAAATCTTGGGCTAGGGGCCCGGAGGCCTAGGAAGTGGGGGAACTGGCCCCTGATTGGCTGGAGGTTGCGCCGACCAAAAGAAAATAACGAAGGTATCCAAAGTAACTCCTAGATCTTAAACGTGGTGAACATGTTTATGTTTAATGTCATTCATTATTTACTATTGATAATTACAATTAATATAATGAGTTTTATTACTAAAGGTTAAACAAAAATTTTTGTTGTATCTCACAGACATTTGTTTACTAAGGGCCGTATTCCAAGACACAAAAATAAGGGTTTAGGTGTTGAATATGCGATACCTGTACCCTAACCATATTCCAAGTGCACGATAGGACACGGGCAGTACCTTATTTTTAGGGCACTGATTTTTGGTGTCCTATCTGTTGCCGTTTCGTTGCAAAAACCACGCGCATGCGCAGAGCTCACTTTTTCGTTGATTTCTCCCAGATGGCTGAATCGCATCTGGCGCCATTAACTCATATATAGTCATTTTAATTATAATCGGGGGATGTATAATATGTTTTAGTGTGTCAAATAAAACTTTATAATAGCAAAAACTATTCTGGAATATATTTGAATAGTTAAATGGTCATAAAAACAAATAATCAACAACTTTAAAATTACCTGAGAAAATTAAAATACGCCAATTAATTCGCACGATAGTGCTGCTATCTGTAGGATTTTGGCGTAGCAAATCCATCGATGGTTGCCAAACATCCGCTAGAATGCACTGAAATCAGTTTCTAGCCTCGTACAGGGCACAGTTTATTAAAACAGTTGCTTTTTCGTTTCCTAACAGGAATTGGATTGGGACGCGTTCTGGAATACAGTCTGCGAGATAGGTTACAGTTGTATCCCAACAAGGTAGTGCTTATTCGCTACCTTACCTGAATGTTTTGGAATACCGCCCTAAAACACCAGGTCTGAATAGCTGAAATATCATGCTAAAGAGCTTCAAAATCGTATTTTACAATTATGGTTTGTTACAATTTTATGTCATGAGTACATAGTAATGATTTTGAATTTTCGATTACATTCATCATATCATTTATAAAATATTAAAAAGTAGTGGAGATTAATTACCACCATGCCGAAGACCTGATGTATTAAAATATTTTGATAGTGCATTTGCAACTTTGATTGAAAAGCATTATTTGTTAGAGAATTGAAAAACCATTTCACGTGTTGCTTGATGTAAATTAAAATGAATAATAATTTAATAATAAGACTGTGTTGGCAAGTTTACTCTTGTTGAAATAAATAGCATAATTTAAATGTCTGGATTTTATATTGGTACTAAAGTCATTCACATATATAAATAGATTTATTCAAGTCAATCTTCCAGATTAGAAACCATGTTTTTCAGTGCCCATAATTTTTTGTTGAAAACTTCGAAAAAGCTCAATAATCAAAATATTGGTCAATAGTTTCTGTCTAAATATTTATTGCCATTAATAATACAATGGCTGAACACTCAACATCAATACACCACCAATATTTGATTGAAGTGGTAGCCGGAATATCGTATAAAATTAAGTCACAGATGCCTGTATCCAAGTCCAAAATGCTAGAATTTTAAAGAAATGCAAGCAAATTCAAAATATTAATCAAATACAAGGCAGATCTTTAGATTAAAGTGAAAAACATGAATAATCATACCAACTTTGAATTTTCTATAAAGAAACATTGAGCCATAAATTGTCATATTCTCCTGGCTCATCTTTAGGCTTAGTATAATTTAAATAAATATTTTAAGTATATTTTTTTGAAGCCTGTTACAGCCTATCAAAATTGCATCTCAGTATTGTACTCTCCTACTTAATTTTGTCTCCGGCCGTTTCATCCACGGGCTCCCACACCACTCAAGTCCTGATTAAGCATCGTCTCATGTCTCCCCGCTCCTCTGCACGTACGCGAGTGAAATTTCGCACCCCTTCAGTGCTCTGTGCACGTCCTGCCACACACTACCTTAGCTTCCGTCAGCCCTCTTAGGCACACCCGTAGATCAAGCTACAGTTGACCGAAGCAACATTGGTCAGGTTCGCCGGCACAGGTAACGGTCGGTCCCGACACGCCTCGGGAGTCCTGTAGGCGGCCTTTCCCACTACGCAGCACTACCCCGCCCCCTTCTCTTTTCCCCTCTATCCATTCCAGATCCTTCCATCTGGATAAACTCCCTCCCGGTCTCTATAACAGACCCCGGGCCGGCGAACGGACAGCTTGCGCCATCTCCCGGTGGCACGGCGAACTAAATTACCTTCTCTTAGGCGTTGGAGCGAGCGCTCTGGCGGCCGCGACCATACTTAATCTAAGTTCCTTTCCTCCCCGACAGAGCTCGCACCAAGAGGGCTCCATAGGGTACAAGCTTTCGTTAGTTCCCCCCCGCGGGACTCTTGCGTACCAACACAGAGTCAGTTCCTGTTGTCCCCAACAAAGCGCTCTGCTTTGCACCTCTGAGGCCCCTTTAAGTTAGGCAATTAGTCCTCTTCATATCTTTTTTTTTGGAGGGCGGAGCAAGTACTCCGCCGGGCTTATTCTAACCAATCAGAGGCCACTTCTCCCACTCCCTAAGACTCCGGGCCTCTCGCTCGAACTTAACTTCATGTCACCTGGAAGAGCGAGAGATTCTTCCTTCGGCGGTCACCACGATAGCATCTCGTGCCGGAGCTGCATCGGCCGCGCCTTTTACACATTCAGCCGCCGCAACCTAGTTAAGAGATGTAATCTCTCAAGTTCGGGAGTGTTCCCTAACGTTTATTTTTTTTTATTCTTCTGGTTAGCTATTTGCCATTAGTTTAGCCAAGTAGTAATTTCGCATTATGTTTCACGACGGTTCACCGCGACTACCCGCGCCGCCTCCCTTCGGGGATTGACTTCACTTCACTTAACTTAACTTCACTTCACTTCACTTCACTTCAACCCCAGATCGTGGGGTCCAAGACTTGGTTCAAGAAATGTTTCAAGACTGGAGTGAAGTTTCCTTTCAAGACTTAGTCTACCAAATTTACGCCAATCCTTCGGAGATTGAAGCCCAGAACCTTCTAATTATGCTCCGCCAGTGAACAGTCCGCTATGCAACATTTATCAGAGCAATTAATGTTTTTTTATAACTATTAAATTTATTAATGTTAAAACTATTATGGTTATTTTCATAGTCTCATTTATGAAATGTATCATAAAATTGTAACTAATGACTTCAAATGGCCCGGGCCCCTTTTAAAATAATTAATTATTAATTCCAATAATGGTAATTTTGTAATTTTAAAGGACATCAAAATAATATAATGCAGATTTTAATTAACAATAAAAAGGGTAAATTTTAAGCAAACATATTTGTTTTTCACTTCAAATACGATCCTCCTTCCTAATTCCCATTGTGAGAACTAACTAATATTTTTGGTTGCTCCCTTGTGTCCTCTGAGTATACAGTAGTTACTGTTTCGCCCACTTGATGCAGCTTCCAGTATTTTCATAACCATAGATAAAGTTTCTTTAACTACACAAGGGGCACAACATAAATAAAACCATTACTGCACCCCCGGATGGTATCTGTCACTTTGCTGGTGTGATACCTGGGATTACCTCCAGTAATTTCATAGAACACTATAAAATAAACATAATTTTAATACAACTTTCGGTTAGTGTATATTTTCGAGCTGATCAGCGTGGTAATTTATTATCACAATATGAGACACCAGTTTAAATGGTGCAAAGGCGAAGTGCGAATTTTAGTGTCTGCATGCAAAGCATACAGCAGTTAAAATTTAATGTAGATTTCATGTATGTAATGAATGATTAAATGGTGTGATTAAATTGTACGTGGGCTACTTATGTAATAATACATACTTCCAGAAAATCAGATAAGATATGATGCAAAATATACTATTTAAAAAATAATATTGGATTGTAATCAAAAAGCTATATTAGTTATAGAGAAATGAAAGTGCTAGTTGTACGGAAAAGACCTGGGTTAAATTTCACAGTTGGTATTCTTGTTTTTGTTATGTCAGTGACATTTTCAGCGAAATATTTTTTTTGTTTTGCAAAATTATTTACTGAAATAAAAATTCTTAAAAAGTTTTGAAATAGCTATGTCTTTATCAATTGGTCGAGCTGAAATCAGCAAGAAAGCTATAAACTTGTCACTGTATGTTCGAGCAATGTGGCCTTATGCTATGATTGCATGTCCTCTGTGTTCTGCAATGGTATTACCTCAGCAGGGCGCCTGAGATCCCGTTTTACTGTTGTTGGTTCCGGTTCAAGGTCATGTCTTTTGAGAAGAATGTCGTGAAGAGGAAGGGAAGAGGAAGCCCATGCATCACTGTGGAAGGAGAAAATGGTCTTCTCTGATGTTCAATTGAAAGGAAATATGTTCATAAATAATGATGATTGGTGTCTTTTGGAAGGAATAAACTTCTGATATTGGGGTAAACTTACCCTTGGAATTTAAATGTGGGCTCAACTGTTTTTTCTATAATATATTTCACACTAAAGGAAGTGCTTTGAAATAAGTTATTCTATTGTCTGGTTTTAATTTTCTAATACATTTTGGAAGCACGGATGATTGTCATGTAACAAATCTCAAACTGGTCTTGGCGGTTCAAAAATGTCAAACTAAACCTTGCCAGCAGTGCAACATAATCCATGAGGTTTATCATTACATTTATTTTCTTTGTATTTATTGCATACTTTGTACGTGCCAATCTGGTATCTATGTGTTGATAATAATAAAAATTTAGTTTAAGTACTGTGTACTGTTTTGTTTATGCATAATTTAACATTAATTGTTTAATTATTTTTTTTAATGGTAATAATGTTTGTCCAGCAAAAATAATGTAATTTTATAAGCAGACACTCTTTTAAAACAGTTGTCATCCTTCAATAACCATCATGCATGAAAGAATTATTTGTATGTGTAATCAGTGCAGCACTTAGATACTAGTGAATATGCAGGCTATTTAAGAAGTACCAACCCCGTCCCTTTGTAAGCTGTGACGTGAAAATGTCCGCAGTAACGAGTTTGGCGTCAGTTATCCAAATTAAAGGCAACAAAATGTAGTGTCTGTTATACCAAATGTTTGTTAAAGACTTACTGTAATCATTTTTACCATGTCATTTTCCAAAAATATGTGATTATGATCAGACTGTGGCAGATTGTACAAAACACACTTGATAAAAGTACACAAAATTTTGTTCATTTTGTATACTTACTACTACAATGCATTTTTTTAGCAGAAAAATTATTTTACCAAAAATTCCTTCAAAAGTTACACAAAACAAAATTCCATACTTTATACCATAAAATATACTCATTTGTCTCGAAGTAACATCTAAACTCTAGAGATACTTACACAAAGGAACTTAGTGAGCAAATCTATGCCATCTGCATCTAGGCGAGGAGCCCTAGTCAACAATGGCTCAGGACTAACAAAAGGTAACATGTAAATGGAAGCAGCACCACCCCATAAATCTTCCGATGGTGTGCCCAAGGCTCGGAATATCAGGCGCAGTTCTTCTTCAACTGTGGATCCAGGGAACAGCGGGCGTCCACAAGCCATCTCATAAAATATACACCCCACACCCCTACAACATAAAAAAAAAATCTATAATAAGCATATGCATGAATTATACAAACAACCATTTCATTGCTTGCAATAACCAATTAAAATATAACTAATTGAACTCTACTAAGAAAATGTGCTGTAACATAAAATATTCAACAGTTACTACATAAAGCTCTTGTAACGAAGTGCAGATAACATTAATATCTACAAGCAAACAGCCCTGGGAAAACCAAAACAATTGGTGGAGGAAATTAAAATTGTTAATACACTTGTGGCAGTCAATCTAAGCTTTACAGAAGGAACTGATTTATAAACAAAATAAACTATTTGATTTTGGCAAGAAAAAAAAAGATTTTCTAATTACTTGAAAATGGAGGTTGCAAGTGCCTTGAAATAATACTTTTAAAAGAATTGAGTCAATTAATATTTATTCAAACTAGCACAAATAAAAACTCTGGCAACCCTAAATTGCAAAAATATAAATTTAATTTATTTTGGTATCTTAGTCTAGTTAAATCATTAATTACCCATATTGTTATGAAGAAGAGTGAGCGATAGTTGAGGACTGTGCTGCGGTGTGGTGTGGGTGAGTGTGCGAAGGAAGCGGACAGAGGCAGACAGAAGAGCAAGCCACTGTCGAGCCAAGCCAGTGTTTCAATGATCAATGCAAGACTAATTGTTGTGGACAGAAATCTTGAGTTCAGTAATTACATTTATAGTGCTGACATTAGACATAAATAAAACTGAACCAATTAATTGGGATATACGTTACGAACCCAATAGTTCTTACCACATAACACTTAACAATATTAACTGGCACAGAGATGCATACATGGCACAAGGCCTCTTAGAGCACATGTTTACCAATTTTATTCACCACGTTACATAAAAGTAATGTTTCCAAGACTAATATGCAAAACTTTGATATTCTATTTTTCAAATATAATTTAATTTAGTATTGGGGGAAAATGATAACAACCATGCATATATGTACAGCCAGTGAAACAATGACTAAAAAAAACTATGCAGCAACTTGATCTAATATTGGTGGCAGATGATTCCATGTTTATACGGTATTACGAGAAAACTTGAAACTGTTTATAATAAAATGTTGATTTTTTGACTTGCACGCACGTTCCTGTAAAAATAGTACACAAACCATGCTGATACAAAAAAAATTACCAAACGGATGATGTTGCAGCAACATGCCTTGCTAGGCAGAATATAGGTCCCTGTTTTTATTGTTTATAAATAAAAAAAGTATCATTTTTTGGTGCATAGATAGTTCCAATTAAAGTAACATCTTTAAAGTGCAGATGTAAGAACTAATTAACAGAAACTTCAACAAAAACATGATAACAATACAGTCTCGCAAGAAGCAACTTATACTTTAGTGCATACCTGCCAACTTGGCAGGAACACCATCAGTAAGATTAAAATGGTCCACCTTGCAAAAGCTTAACTGTGGTATACTTGTGCTGGATTCCATTTCTTTGATTATCATAGCAGTTTTTGTGTGCCCACAACTATAACTTTTTTCTGTGTCTGAAGTCTGGAACATTTCCCAAACAAATTTCCAGCCTGATCAGCAAACACTAAATGAAATAACTGATGAAATAGCATTTTGCTTCAATCAAATCCGTGTTGCTAGTACACCTCGGAAAAAAAAAACTAATTTTTTTCTTGGCAGATTTCACATTACTTACATGTTTCATAAACTTTACCTGATCAGAAACATCATTCTTCCAGCCATTAGAAAAATTTATATCATTATACATGCTGCAAAATGCATAAATCAGGTCTTTTTCCCTTTTGGTGACAAGTAAATAGTTCTGAATACACTGACCTAAACAACTGTCTATACTGTTTTTTATTGTTTGTGGATATTATGACGGCACAAAGACCTCACTAAATGTCTTCATACATAAGCATTAAACTTCTGAACACGTACAGAAAGATACAACCGGCCACTGAACTAGATGTCATGTGAATAAATTTCCCATTTGGTTGTTTCACGTGGAAAAAATAAAATGAAATTGTAAATCTGCTTTCATGTTGGTCAGCTTGATTAAATTCCATTCAATGCTTTTCACCTTTTCTTGTTTACCTGACAAAATACGTCTAAGATGTGCTGCCATATTGTAACAAAAACCAAACGCAGACAATAAAAACATTTCCACTACTGGGAAAAAATGTCAATTTAAATTTGTAGCATTGCAGAACCCTGCCCTCCTAATTAAAAAATTTTCTTTTAAACTTCTTTTTTGTATATGTAAGCAGTAATAAGTCAATGTTTTTTGAGTGATGTATAGGTTATGAAACAGTAGAATCAGACGTTATGGCTATTAATATATGTTATTTTAACTTGCTGAGAGTTTTGAGAAGGTATTGTGTATTTTATTAGACATTTTTAATCATCAGTATTTTTTATGTAATTATTCACAAAGAAGTCGCTGTACTAGATTTTTACCTGTTTAGGCCTACTTTTTCAGGTTTTTCTCAATAAGTTTAATTTTGGTAAAGGAATTTGTATTATGATTGCTGTTCTTAATTTTTATTAACGTATTGTAATATAATTATAAATCACGGGACTGTGTCTGGTGTAATGGTTAGAACGAGAGGCTTGAGAGGCCTGTAAGTGGGAGTGAGAAAGAAACAGTGCTTCCCCGCCAACCGAGATAAAGACGGTAATTTCCCCCTGCGTGGGAACTGAGTGATAACTGCTCTCTCACGGTGTGGGAGAGAGAACGAGAATGGGAGTCCCCGATTTCGATGTGAAATTGAAAAGAGATAGATCAGGGGAAGCCCAAAGTTCTGTATGTACAAGGCTTTTTCATGTATTGTAACTTGTTCTGTGATTGGCTTGTATCTCTAAGCGTGAAAGAAGCGTGCGTGTGATTGGTCGGTGAGGTCATGTGACGTCTACTCCCTGCGTGGAGAAGAGTGTGGCAGGACTTCACCAGTCGTCTGTCGATCGCTGCCCCAGTAGGTCGCGTTCGGTGGCTTCTCGCCAAATTATGATGTAATTTGCTAATGGATAATTTAACGTTGGTGGTCAGAGCCAGGCCGAGTATTAAGTCAACCTAATTTGTTTTATTTTCTTTCGAACTGTACTAAATTAGAAATTGCGGCCACCTTCGTCGGCGTTCGGCTCTTAGCGAAATTCGCTTTCGCTGGGTGCGGCCCTGTTCGAGGTCGCACCATCTTCGTGTACTTGCAGTGAAAGATTACTGAAGGACGTTATTTTCGTTAATTCACATCACGCGAACTGCGGGCATTTTTCGACGGGCAGATGTATGTGGAACGAGTGAATGAAACAGTGAAAGTGTTTGGATTCGTCTATGCATTCTAGTTTGAAAAAATAAAACAACTAAAATTGACGCAACATCTGTTTATTTTGTATATAACGAACCGTAATAAATTGTATGCTTGAAAAGCATAGATATTTAGAATTTCCTTACAACTTTAATATATATTTTTCGTGCAAATTACGAGAAAACCGTAAAAGTTAGCAGCTGGCAGAGAAAAAAGAGTGAAAACTAGTGTTCAAAAAACATGCATTTTAATCACTGGAATTTAAGTGAAAAAAGAAAATAAACAAGCTAATGTCTTCAAGCCACTGTTCCATTTTCACAGCACTCCTAAAATGTTCATAAAACTTATACATTAACTGAAAATTAAAATGTACTGTGTTTTTAGTGATTTTAGTATAAAATATGCAACGATTATGCGATAAAACACAGTATTATTTTCCTGAACTCTCTCCTTATCTTTGTTGAACAATATATTCATCTTCTGAAGAAGAATTGGATCGCATCACTTTACAAATCAAAGCTATGTTTTATTGCATAATCGTCACACTGTTATATTAGTGTGTCAAAATTTGGAAAAAAAAATTGTCATATAAAAATCACATAATGTTTTTGGTTGCGTTGTTAGATTCTGAGCCTTTTATTTAGGTAGTAAAAATGACAGGATAAAGCACCGTGCAACAGCAATCGGTTTTCAAGTTGCAGTTTGGTAAAGGTGTACCGGCACAATATGATTTCCCGTTCAAAATGGTCAAATGTTTCGGGGCTGCCATTTTAAAAATAAGATATACTTTTTTTTCCCCCATATAAGATGTTGCTCATAAAATGAAGTATTTTAAAATTGAACTCTATTAATCATTCAGATATTACCACTTACTTATTTAATTAACAAAAAGACAAATTTGTCCGATGAGTAAATTTTCTTTTAGAGACTTTTCAAAAGTGTTAACCTTTACCTGTTCATCATCACTGCCGCTGTGGACCATGTATAAAAATGTAGCTAGCACAAGTTGGCATCATTCATCATGTTTGGTTATATTGATGCCCGTATACAGTACGCACACATAGGCAAATATCAATATAGATAGTTCGCCGATTGCATGCAAATTACACGCTCTGTCTAGAACTGAGTAAACTACATTTGATAGCCCGCACTCTTTCATGGTTAGTGTGTACTATGACGATAGTTATGCATTAGTTCTTGCTCACGTTCAGGTCATGGTTTCCAAATTTATATTTAAAGTGAAACAAATATGTTTTTACCGCATGACTTATTAATTGAAATTGTTTAGCGTGCTTTTGTATACTCTACTTTTTAATTAAACATACTTTACATGAATAGATTTTGTTTTTATGAATTAACTTTACTTCAATTAAAATGCTTTTCTCACATAAAAATAGCACCCCTACTTCTTAGACTTGATTTTAGTATAAAATATGCAACGATTATGCGATAAAACACTGTATTCTTTTCCTGAACTCTATCCTTATCTTTGTTGAATAATATCTTCATCTTCTGAAGAAGAATTGAATCATATCACTTTACAAATCAAAGCTACTTTTTTCATTTGTAAAGCTGTCTACTTACCATTTAAGATTTGTAAAATAATTTGGTAAAATACAATTGTCAGCTACAAGTTTGGCACCTAAACCTGTACCTGACAAGCAGTACAATTGTCAGCAACAAGCTATTTACTTGTTGCTTCATAAATACAATTATTTAGTTCTTTTTACAAACTTGTAACAATTAATTTCTTATAAAATCTTGTGCATTTGTGGAATATGGCCAAGGATAGCAGGCGGAAATGCCAGTCATTCCTACACTATTCATAGGCCTACTGGCTTAAGAGAATGGGGTAAAAGCAAAAGGTACTGAAGTAGATGACTGGTAATTTTGCCACAGAATGGCAAATCTACTCTCGCTAAAGGATGAGTGTGTGAAAAAATAAAAGATAACATATCTTACTCTCTGATGATCATTGCAAGTATATAGTAGAATTTTAACTAAAACAACTCTTATGAAGGGAACATTTTTACCACAGTCATTACAATATAGATGTGAAATAAAAAGAGATTCAATAAAATTCAGAGATGTAAAAATATAGACATTTAATTGATTCTGATACTTATGTCGATTCTTACCTCGATTAGCAACTCAATTCTGATTCTGGATCATTGGTTTTCAAAATTTGTGTATTTAAGATAACTTGCACAGTATTTCATGTATATGTAATGTCTGAGGAAGTCAAGCTGTTGACTAATAAAGCTTTTAAAAAAATAAAATTAATTATTTAATAAATAAATAATTAGAAGACTACAAATTTTTTAGTACAAAATGATCTATTTCAACAGTATGTTGTGCCCTAACACATACCAACAGAATAAAGAGTCCTAATGTGTGACTAGTTTACATTAAAATATTCCCAGTATTTCCACACTTCAGTCGACATCTAGCTGTTAGATGAAATTAAATTTTAATTATAAGTACTTAAGACAGTTTTACAGAACTTCAGCCACATCTCGCTACATGGATCCCAAAATTTAAAAAACAAAAAAATTACTACTTAAATATGACTTTTGCTAAAATGGCACCAGGGTGGCCACTATCCTGGCAGTATCAAATGACAGTATCAAACTGCAGGTTTTTTCAAGGTTTTTCAAAGTCGCCTGATTTAATGTTCACTCTTAAGAAAACTTAAATTTTAAATTTGACATGAAATAAATTTCAATATTGTAAATTTATAGTCAAAATATATTATAGCATTTCTCTTGAAAATAATTTGGCAGCATTAACACAGTGTCTTGAAGAACCTTATATCAATTAAATTGATTATTTTAACAAAAATTAAAAAGAAAACCAGTTTTAGAGCAGAGCTGACTCAAGTTCACAGGTGTCATACTTCCTCAGACTTCAGGTCCCTAATCTTGATGCTAGTTTATATACAAGTATTTCTCACAAACACACCTATTTTGAAGGTTGAAATGTCACTAGTGTTGCAATTTTTAATTGCAGTAAACTGGACATGTTCTTAAACATATTAGGTAAGAGTTTAAATAAATTATGTTTTCCCCTTTAGGATTAAATTAAATTTCAATAAAATACAACTTACGACTCAGTAATAGGCTTACCTATGGTATCACATCGCTTATTTTAATCTGAACATACCTCACATACGAGGTGAATAAGTTGTTGCTGGTTTTAAATGTAACTAATCTAATATAACTTAAGCATCTGCACTATTTTACAAAATTTAAATGTACCTAACCTAACTAACCATCCACATGATTTCAGAACCACAATGAAGCCTTTATTTTCAACAAATCAAAGTTCAAAAAAACAAAAACCTCTGAAATCTCTAGCGAAATTGTGATTTCGCAAGCAAAGGAGGTGGTGGAATAAATCCGACAGTTTGTGACGTCATTTCGATACTTAATTCCGCTAGTGAGCGTTCAAGAATAAGGTTTAGCAAATCTCTGTAGGATTTAAGTCATTCCTCTAAAGGAATTATTCCGACAGCATCAAGAATAGGGCCCCTGACCCTGTGACCAATGGTTAAAAATTATCTTGAACACAGTTTTTTTTAGTTAGTTTGTAAGCAGTCACCCACTAAAACTTCTGACAAGTGGTAGGGTTTATTGTTTTCTAATATATGCTAAAAGAGTAGGGCGCAATTCTAGAGTGCACATCTACTGCAATAAAAGGTGAGACTAGCTTCATGTCTGGTACATATTTGAGCAATAATAGAAGAAAAATTATCTTTGTATCAATAAACAGTTTAGTATGTTTGGAGGATAACTATTTCAGGATTTTACATCCATTACTTACCTCCATTTTTTTTTTGTGTGTTAAATCACTTATCACTATATGCCTGTAGTTTAAAAATGGTATTGCAACTGCTGTCAATTATGGTGAATGAAAACTTGAGGAAGAAAAAAGGCACCCTGTAGCAGGCATATGTAATCTGTTCACTTTCAATGAAGTGGGTGAGGTAGTGAACAACAGGGGTCAAAAGTAGCATAAGTTAAAAAAAAAAGGTGTGTGTACTTATGTACTATGTATGTGCGTTAGAAGTTACACTTCTTTTTGATTAAGACACTGAACTAATTTGAAATTTTATGTAACAATAATTAAATAAATATTCAGTATTCTATATTTATATAAAAATATGTATAACATTTATTATTTGCCTAAGTTAAATATATAATAATGAGAATCAAAAATATTTTGAATTTTATTTTAATTTATTAATTTGAATTATTTATTAAATAATGTAATAATTTTTAATGAATATAAATTATACATACATATAACCTCACTTAAATAAATACACATTAAAATACACTTGAAAAAGTTAACAAATAAAATTTTTATCACTAATATTCAGAATACATAAATGTTTTTAATTATACAGACAAGTATTCAATATCAATCACTAAATTTCTGAACAGGACTCGCACGTAGTTCTGCAACTGCCGCTAGAATTTCCTACCGGAGCAGCTATGTCGACAATAAAATCCTTCAATTTGCAGAGCGAAAGGTTAAACTATATAATGAAACAACTTTGATAAAAACACAAAAGACCTGAAGAAATACTAAGCCTTGGCTTGGACCCTATTTTGACAAGAAGGAATTTTATTAAAATACTGCCCATTTTGTTAAAATTCATTAAAATGTTAATGCTATATAGGTTCTGCAAACGATAGATGACTATAAATTATTAAGTATTAAAGGATAGTTGTACTATTTTAAAGTTATATTTTTTATTACCTATGCAAATTGACGTACACTAATTTCCTAACAAAGTTAAATTACTTTAACTCAATATAGAGGTCATAGACCTACCTAGTATGAAATAATCAATCCAATGGACTGACCTATATATGACATACTATTATAGCAAATAAAACAAAAAAAGTATTCATATATATATTCGCTTAAGGCACAATTTTTATAATTCAGTAATCCAAAATTAAAAAAAGTAAAAATTTTTTGCACTGCTGTGTTTTGAACCATGCTCCTTTAACTTATTAATCGAGCACTACGACTGCACTACGACACCTGAAGGGAGATTGCATGGAGAGTATTTATTATAATTGTTGTAATACCAAACCAGAATAAATAAGGTTTTTTAAAATATTGAAATCACTCTTTACTATTATTATTTTAGTTTGCCAAATATATTCCAGGGTAATTTCAAACTCACAAAGTTTCATTTGGCACACCAATACATTTGGATGTCCCTTAATTTTTATAAAAGAGACTATAAATGGGTTTATGTTCATACACATGGGTCCGCCATCTTCCTGTGAAAATTTCATTGCATGGTGTGTACATTTCGTAAAAATTAACTCTCAACATTTTTCTATAACGCACTTAAAGAAGTATAACTAAAAAAAATGCAATCAACACTTACAGAATCGCAAGAATAGAGAAATCTACTTTGACACCCTAAGAAAAGTTACTCATGAAAAGCTTACCACATATCGATTGGAGTAGAATACTCAGTTGAGCCCAGCAGCACATCTGGTGGACGATACCAAAGGGTAACTACCTCATTGGAGTAGGTCTTTGTAGGAACTGATTTAGCTCTAGCCAAACCAAAATCTGCTAACTGATAACAAAAAACAATGCATGTTAAATTTAAAAAAAAAAACAAGTAAATTATTAGTAAAATAAAAAAAAACCTTGTAAGTCTAACAATACTTATCTATAAGCAACAAGAATAACATTTCCATTTAGGTTTTTCAAAGACTCATCTTATCTAATGTTGAGGCATAATTTAAGACTAAGTCATTCAGTTAAAGAGCTTTAGTAGTTGAGACACTTGATATCAGAAATATCTAAACTGTCTAAATAGATTATCTGGCATTGTTTGTAACAAAGGCTACAATTCAATTAGAAAATAAATTTGTAATAAATTAAAAATCAATTTTAAATGATACTACCATATTTACCTGAATAACCCGCACACAATTTTACGTAAAGTGTGTGTTGGAAAAGTATGGTGTGCAATTATTCAAAACTTGACAATACTGCATGGCAAAGCTCCACAGCACAAGTTCCGTCAAGCTCCAAG
This sequence comes from Bacillus rossius redtenbacheri, assembly GCF_032445375.1. NCBI lineage: Eukaryota > Metazoa > Arthropoda > Insecta > Phasmatodea > Bacillidae > Bacillus > Bacillus rossius. Next base: position 74,263,419 of record NC_086331.1, read on the forward strand.
GTTGGTTAATCTTATTGCTAAATGGACGACGGACATCTTGCACGTGGTTTGTCTGTGTTTGTGAGAAAAACGTCGCACCAATTACTGATTGATTGCAGTTACAATCATCTATGGTCGCTGAGAATAACCTAAAATGATTAAAAAGACTCAGGAAATGGGAAATCCTGTTGCGAGAAGAAAGTACGTTGTCATGGATAGTAGTATACGTGACTGGAGGGGAAAAAAAATTATTTTTGGGTGATGGTGTATTGCAATATTTTTTATTTGACAGTTGAACATTTGTTGCATGTACATACACAATTCCCCAATTTAATTAATTACAATCTTTGTAACATAGCAGTGGTTAATGTCATTCATGGCCGGGATGTTAATGGTGCTTACTGCAGTAAAGAAACCGCTGCAATCTGTAGACATTTTATATTAATGATGCTTTTTTCTCATATCACTGTAAACATATTTATCAACCACAGTTAATCCCTTAATACAATATTTACTGCCTGATATCTGTAGACACCGTGTATTTGCAAAAAGAATTTTATTGGATATATTGATACACTTAATAGAACTCTTGTGGTAAGAATAAAGAGTGCTTAAAACAATAATCAGCAGAGGTCAACACCGGTACCGTGAATGCTTTGTAGTAGCATTATCGGTACCAGTTTGAATAGTTACAGAAGTCCTGAACAGCCAGTGAAAAGAAACACAAAATATGGTCACAAGTTTTGTTTAAAAGTTTGGTGGGAGGCTTACCTAAGGGTGCAACATATTGGGTAAATACAGTAAGTTACATATTTTAAGAAAACGTGAAGAATCAGAGTTAAAAATTTTTGGTTTTATCAATAACTAAGTCTGTTAAGTTATAAACAATATTTTTTCCTCATAATATTGATTGTATCTGTTATCAAAGTGTATCACCTAGAGCTCATATACCACCAATTTTAAAATCTTTATTTCTGAAATAAAAATAGTTAAAAATCCTGGAAATCATTAAAAAATAAATACACTGTACAATATTTACAAAAAAAATATCTTACCACACAGCAAAAATTAACAAATTTACTTTTTCTTTAAACAGTGACTCCGTAAAAGGCTCACATAAACAGTTTGTTAAAAAAAATGCATAAGTAATTCACTACAGGTAGAAGCTATTAATTTTAGATAAAAACCCATTGGGGCTCACATGTGTCCGTTTGCTTTGCTGTCTGTGGATTACTTTGAACTGATCACGTGAACGAGAAATCTACAAAGACAAGGAATTAATAGGTGATGGTGATGATGATGAGGGGGGAGGGGGGATTACAAAAATAATTTTAATACAGTTTCTTACATTAAAAGAAAAATTAATTAACTTTAAAATTTGTCTTTTATTTTCATGGTTGCTACAGAAATAGAATCTTAGAATTCCCTGACTTTTCCCTGTTTTCCAGAAATTTAAGAGAAAAATTCCCTGACTTTCTTTTGAAGTACATACCATAAATATTAACGTGCATATGATTAAATGTAATATAAAAATTTCAACATGAAGTAAAATAAAGTGTTTTTTTTTTTTTGTGTTATTTTGAAGGCAGAATTGCGAATGTGTTTTTTTTTCCTTCGACATGGCTGGTGAGAGAGCTCTTCGACCCATATTGCTGAGTTGAATACTTTTGTAGCACAAAGTGCAGTAGCAGAATTTATGTTTTTAGCAGAGGGTTTTATATGCTGAAACTGTGGCTCCTTGAGCCAATTCTCCTTAAAAGTAGTTTTCTTCTACATCTCTAAGCTAAAAAATATATAATTATATTTTCAGGTTAGGTTAAAACATTATTGTTTATGAATTCTTAAAATAATATAACTACACAAATACAAAAACTATTACAAATTCACACCTAGCAATATAACGGGCCTACTTAGAGAATTACAATAGCAGCATTACAACATGCAATACTCTTAAAATCTTACAATGTTAACTAACGATTCTGGGGAAAAACATGTTCAGTTATGCATATTTTTTATACACAATGTAAGTGTCACGCCACAGAACTCACGGATTATAACGGTTGAAAATAAAAAATAATTTAAAACAATAATTGGTAGAAAGAATGCAAAAACATAACCGGACACAAAAGCCACGTTTTTTCGTATCAGCTTGGTAGTTTTCAAAATGAGAATTGGTATTGCCTCTTTATCAAAATGCACTTTATTTTCTTATGATCGCAACAAAAACTAACTTCACCTGAAACAACGACTTTAAATTCACGTAATAAGCTTTGTTTTCACCTTATTCCACGTGAAAATAGCCTTCAAAAGATAAACGACGCCATGTCCGTTCTGTAGTTCACTGCATGGAACGGAACATAATACAAAGTCTCAAGGGCAAATCAAAAAGGAGCAAAACACGAACAAATGAAGGCCTGGGTTCGCTAGTGAACTAACGAGTGCCTGGATTGGCCAGAAGTTATGGTGGGTGTTTGTAACAGCCTACTGCAACGGACAATCGTAGACCAAGTAAAAAAAAAGGTTGCAGTTGCCGTGTGCCTTAAGCAGCAGCCTTTTAGCGGAGTCGCTCGGTAGCGGTACGAGCGCATCAAAACAAAGCTTTGTTTGAATTATACGCACCTTTAAAATTTCCAGAATTCGTAGAATTTTCCCTGACATTTCCCGGAATTCCCTGACCATTTTAATTTCCCTGACATTTCCCGGTTTTATAGTCCTGTAGCAACCATGATTTTCTATAATTAAAAATACCAAATATTATTTTGATTATTTTAGTCTGCACAGTGAATAATGTAAACATAAATATAAAAAAAACATTGGATCAACATACATACAAAATCGCATCCAGCAAATTCGATCAAGATAGTGGCATGTCTAACGAAGAAATCATTTGCATGTGTGCCTACTTTTATGACATGAATTAAAATTCACTGCGACAGGTGCGACAAGCGACAAACACAAACTTGTTTCATTAAGATGTGAGAGCACTTTAAAGTTTCAACAACCATTTTATATAATGAAAGTACTGAGGCAGCAAAAAGATACATTGAAAGCTAACTTTTTTTTTTTGGAAAACAGCTGTAAAATTAAAACCCCTGTAAAATTATATAACTCTGTTATGTTACTCTGTAATGTAAATACTGCTTTTCAGGTTTTAAAGTACTGCTTTCTAGCATTTACCAACAAAAAAAATATTCCAGTCCCTACCTACTAATAGACAGTATCATGGCTGAAGTACTCACTGACAAATGGTAAAAGGGGTCGAGTTGTTACCAAGCATAAGTGCTTACTTTATTTTCCCAGCGGATATAAGTGAGATTTTGTGAGAAAGAAAAGTGAAAAATAATGCAGTTTTGGTAATAATATTAAAAAACAAAGAAATGAAAAATATTTCCTTTGTTTATTCAGGTGTGATATGTCAGCTCATGATGACTGTGCTGGTTTTGAACAGTTATTTCACCTGTGTATTTGTATACTTTTGCAGAAGAGCAACCTCAAAAGCTTTAATATGAGTGTTCTCTACACCAAATTATCTCCAGTAAATAAAAAAAATGGCAGACATCAGTAAATTCCTAGCTGGTCAAGAAGCTATCTATATATAATATTGACACTGTTCTCTAAATTAGGTAGACTCTTAAAGGGCCTGGAGACAAAACCAAGTGCTGAGATAGGGTTTTTACATGTTACATGCTTTCAATTTCAGCCACTTATTAAAGTGTCAATTTCAAATAAAAATCACTTAAACATTGTGAATTTTCATATAATAAATAGCACAAAACATATAATTTAGGTTTGTTTCAAACTATTTTTAGCTGCATATGAGATAGTATGTACCCTCATACAAAATAATTTTAATCAGTCAACCTATTATACACTATCACTATATTATAATTTAAATCTCTCGTTTTCCTGCAAGATAGAAATTAAAATGTACGTTGTATGAATAAATAACTGACAGTGGAAGATTGGTATCAACACATTTTTGGTGACTAAAATTTCCTTAATGAGTATCAAATTCAATTTTAATAATATCTGCCTATAGTGTATGCATTTTACTTAAAAGTTCAGGAGCATTTAGCATTTATGCATTTCTAGCAGCAATGAAATTACAAATGCCCTTTGACACACATTATTTATTTGTAAGCTGTCCACCTGTTAAAATAAATCAAATTTTCGATTATAATACCTTAGATGCTCCATTAAGAAAAAATTTAATACACTTTGTGCTGTTAGTATCAAATTATACAAAAATTTGTGTAACATATTTTTTATAAAACAAAAAGATAGGGTTTGGTGGTATTTTAAGTGCATACCATACATGTGAACTGTGGAAAGGATAAGAAAATTGAATGCCAATTAACGGTAGGACTATAAGGGAAAACCCTGCAAGGGAGGACTAGAAACTTAATCAGAGCTTGCATGTAGCATGCATCATCAGCATGTGTGGCATAATCCATTTCATGTTTTCTTTGTGACAAGAGAGCCCAGAAATTTTTATAACTTTCCTTAACTTCTTCAGTATCTCCTGTGCCGGAAATTAGGTATTTCTGCACGTTTTTTTTTTTTTAATTTTTATTATAATTTTAAATTATTTTTGGAAATTTTATTTTCTATATAATTTGGTTACAATTGGGTGATTTACACTTTGTTAGGCTGGTGTACTCTACGTAGTTAAACTTTGCTACAACAGTGGCCAGAGGCATCTTTTCTCAGGGACCAATCTGATCTTTTGCAAGTCTAAGACGTCGTTAGCAGCCCGGTTGACATTTCTCCCGCTTGCAGCCACGTTCCCAGCCTATAACATTATTTCCCTGCATGACTAAATTTGCGCACAACAGCTCTGGACGAGTTGTTACCCTTTCTCAGAGACGAGCTAAGAACAGTTATTCCCGTCATGCATATGTCTTAGGTTCACTCCTAGAAAGTCACGTTAGGATGCTCTTTCCCAGCCTCGATGCGTTTTTTGTCCACCCTCACCCCACAGTCCCTCCCCTTTTGGTATTCAGAATTTAGCCCAGGATCATTGCCCTGACGTGAACCCCGCCAGGCAGTGGCCGACTTCAAGGACGATTTGCAACAGAAAAAATATGTGCAAAGATGGACCACACACGACTTCCAGCGGCAGAAATAGTAACTTCTTCTCTTGTCGCCAGCGAGTGGAGCTGACGTCCGCGACACCTGGTGGCGACATTGCCAACCTTCCTCTTTCTTTCCCCTGTAGGCCGCCAGAGAGCAGCACTGACTGCGCCATTAGCCCCAGGCTTGAGCAAACGTCTCGGGCGAGTCAATCCCTATTTGTTTCAGACACCCCTCAACAGGTAGCGCTAAAATCGGCCAGTGCTACCAACTCCGAGATATCGAAGTCAGAGTTTTTTCTTGTGATTCCCACTCTGAGAACTTCGGAACCTTTCGGTCCGGATGCCCCAGTCTCCCCCCCAAATTTTGTTTGAGCATTACCTTTTAATTACGAGACGTGGCTCTTCCGCGGACACTTCGCGTCGCGATTCCAGAGGGACTGTTTTAGATTATCTGCGGATCAGCGAGACGTACCACTAGACTTCTGTCCGGCCGTAACCGACGATGTAGTCGATTAGACAAGGGATGCTATCCCTATTATTTCTTTAAGTAGTTTAGTCCGTCTGTACAGTACACAGTATGGTAGTTTTTTTTTAAGTTATTTTTTTGAAATGATGGAAACGTCCGCGCCTGCCGCGTATCCGCGATCTTCAGATCCGGACTTGCTACGCTTCAGAAGCTAGAAGCCAACTTCCCTGTCTGGTGAGTTACTATCAGCTTTATTCCCCGACCTCCCATTATCTTTTTGCGAGCATTTTCTGCCCAGTTTGCAAACTGTCTGTGTACTAGTTCTGAAAATGTTTGATTCGGACTGTTCACAGACAGGTCCAAGAGCCGGATGCAGACTTAGCATTTTCACACTCTTCCTTTTCAACAAACCGGCACCCTGGCACCATGTTGACTACTGAACTCCGCGCAGCGAACCAGCGACCTCCGGTGCTACAGTATTTATGAACCTTTTTTGAGCAATCTTTAAATTACTAAGTTCGAAGAAATAAGAATTATATAAAACTTTTGTTCTGGACTTTAAGAACTGACACTGGGAAGGTTTATTTTTTTATTGGTTTATTTATTTTTAATGAAACTTTTTATAATCTAATTTAGGGCCGGCCCGTATTTTAATATATGAGAGCTCTTTAATTAAATAATTAAAATTGTATTTCAACACATTTTAATATCTGTTATAAGTTTCCTTAAATAAATATGGAGTAATTATACTCCGACGGAATCACACCTTGTTTCTGTTCATTCCTCATGTCGTGAAACTAAAAGATCCACCGTTACAGCAGTGTATAATGTTAATGGTATTATTTATGTATTTAATCTGATTTACCTACACTGCCACAAAGTAACAAAAAATGGTAGTATTTAGCGTGATTAACTTTTATCTGCTTTGTTTTGATTAATGAACAATGCTGTAACAAAAATGGTTTTCAGAGTGCAAAGCTGTAACACTCCTGACCATTTTCATTTCCCCTGGCTTTTAAAGATTTTTCTGGTTTTCTATACAATTAACAACATTGCTACTACACAATATGTTTTTGAGTGATCTTTTGAGTCAGTAATTCCCCCCCCCCCCCCCCCCCCTTAAAAAACAATACGTGTGCTTAATATTTTTGCAAGTTAAGCAAGTACTTGCTATTTTTTTCCATGATGTAAACATTTCAAAATTCAATTAAATAATTCTTCTTTCTTCAATTTATATTGTTTAGTAATCCTATGCAAGATGAGTGTGTTGTGCTAATTCTGTAAATAGCCAAAAATATATGAAACTTTTTAATTTACTTACACACAACATGCACGCTCTAAGAATTCCCAATTACAAGACATATTGTTTAAATACTTAATTAAGTAAATAAAAACTCCTAAAATAGATATTTTAATAGTTTAGTTTTTCTTTAGTACACACAAGTTAAGTTAAAAAGGGAATAAATTAAAGGAGTGTTGATTATAAAGGACCATATTATGAAAATACACTAGAAGTACATATGACCAAGCATGTGGTGATCTAAATTCTATGACTAACTATGAAAATTTAAGGCATCATTAACCAATAACATTCCATTCTTGTATATCAAACTCCTATGAAACATAACTCTCAAAAATTAATTTCACCTCCCAGTTATGAAACTGTATAGAATAAAATTACCTTTAGTTCACCTCGATCGTTTATTAACAGATTTTGAGGCTTCAGGTCTCTGTGCAGAATTCTTCGTTGATGACAATATGCCAGACCACGTAACAATTGAAACAGGAACAACTACAAATAAAAAGAAGCATTGGAAATTAAATTAGTCATTACCTAAGCTCAAATTATAAAATATATTTTGTAAGGCTTTTTAACTATACTACATCAGACTTAAATCTTAGGATACTAAATTCTGTTTGCAAGCATTAACAAGTTGTTTAGTGCAGTAGTGAATGCAGGAAAATTTACCTTTGCTGCAATAAAACTTTAATAGTCTTGGGACAAGTAATAATTAAAAAAAAAAGAACATAATAAATACACACAACTTCAAATGAACACAAATATTCAATTTTCAAAGAACACACAAAACTAAAATCTGACATAACTCCAGACTGCTAATTCGGAGTATGTGAATTTAAGTTAACATGATTGTTTACAACAATTTGCAAGTAGAGCAGGGTCATGTAGGCAAGACTTTCATTGCTTGTGCATGCATGCACGTGCTCGAGTCTGTACTCATACATGCCAAAAACTGGTTTGCTGCCAAGTGGTCTCAAAGTCTGTGTTGAAAAAAGCCTGTTGTGGCCCTGAGATATGACCAAGCCACCTGTTCAGCTTAAATAACACTGGGAACTAAATGATACAGTACATAAGGTACAGTAATCAAGGATATACTCGTGCCACCCATTCCTTTCCCAACAGTAACCCAAACTAATAATTAGCAACATCTTGTGTTAAGGGCTAAGTTTTTTCCCCAAAGTACTATTATTAGTAGTAGTATAGGGATTTCCATTTTATTAAATTAAGATTCATGTGATTTCGCCAGTTTCATAAAGAACACATAAACATAACACCAAAACTGCAGATATTGTAAACTACAAGAATGCTAAATTGGATTTCTAATGAGGTAAGATTTCAAATAGGATAGCTGGTCTAGTCAGCTTTGTGAAATATATTTTATGCATTACTATAAAATTTAGTAGGCAGTATATTTGTAAATATTTTAGTAAGTCTGATATTGTTGTAGTTCAATGAATTGAAATAAAATTCCATAGGAAGTGGTCCGCTGTGAGAGCAGCACTGGGTGTGTATTATGCAGTATGTAAGAAATAGCTGCCCAGCTTAGGGGCTCCAACCCCACTTCCTGTGCATGGGTGCAACTTCAACAACCACGAGAGAAAAATTAAAACTGGCCTTGAACCATGCATTCAGAGTGCGAACGAGACTAAAGTAAACATTCTAAAAAAATCTATAGCAGTGCAATTGACCAGCAGTCTTCATGGTAGCAAAGGTGGAAAGTCTTTCCACTGAAACCTTACAGTACAATGTGAGCAGAACACGCCATTAGGTGCGAGTGGCGTAACCATAGTACTTTGTGAGAAGTTACATATGCTACTAAGGGAAGATTTGAACAGAACACAGGGTGCATTTTTTCTATAATTATTTGTGGTAGTAAAGAAAAAAAATTGAACTATAGCTAATAATCCATGGCTTCGCTCGCGCAATTTCAGGTTACTGCTGATGTCTTACCATTGAAAGAAAAGTATGTGATTCATTCAAAACATTTTTACTAAAAAAAATAGGCACAATAAATTGTCATGTCGTCAGTAAAATATTTAATTCATAACAAAACCCTTTAAGAATGATATTTATTTTTAGTATAAATTACCTTGATGAAATCAAACTTACCTCCTAATATTTCATGAGGAAAACAATTAAAAAAAACTGTCAAATATGCAGCTTTTCCTTTTTAATTATTTTTTTGCCATAATTTACACTAAAACTTTAATTTATTATGATAAAAGCTATACCCAATGAATTAGTTGTATCTTAGTTATGTTTAGTATTACTTAAAAAGAATTCCCAAATATTTTACCCTGTTCTCTTTTCCTACAGGGATGCCAATATATATAAATTCAGAACTAAGTAAAAATGCAATTTTAGTTAGCCAAACAAAACCCATCCCATGTTTTCTACCACAGATGTAAACTCCAAAATAATAATAATAAACTTATATTTATATTGAATTTGATTTTTTCTTGCCAATACTGAGATAGTGGATTCGATAACCAACTTTTTTTTAAAATTTTTTAAAATATATTAACCCCTGTTAAAATTAAGGTGTGATATTTTGGAGGGCGTTAAATAAGTGAAAGTAGCCTTAAGGTATGTTTATTATTAATTTAAAAGATCTTAAATTAATATTTGAACAAAAGGTATAATTTTTTAATGTTGAAACAATTTTTACAACTTCAGAGTAATAAAAAGAGTTTATAGATTTTGCATGTTTATAAATCATACAGCATAACACATATAACCCTTAATTAGTTTTAGAGATACAAATTTTTTAATAAAAAAATTGACCACCTTTCCATCACTTTTGCAGTCGAATATAGAAAAATGTTAAAAGCATCCTATGTAATTGTTTGAGTTATTCATTCTCAGTTTCTTATATCCATCTATATTTGCTATGGTGATATACTTTTTTATAATAAAAAAAAATTTACACCCTTTTCGCACCGTTAAAAGTCTAAATCCTGAAAATAGAAAAAAAACAATTTGTAACTCTGTATGCTTGTTTTTCATTCTTAATTTCTAACCCTTAGACAAAGCACATTAGTAAATAGTCATTTTTTTTTTAATTAACTTAAAATATTTATAACCCTAAAGGGCGGAATAATACAAAGTATTAAAATATTAAAACCATAATTTGTATTTTAGTACTTAATTTTTTAATCAAAATTTATTTCTAACTTAATTAGTTTTAAAGAAACAATTTTTTAATCAAAACTCACACCCTTTTCACCCCCTAAAATTAAGAAGTCAAATGAATAAAAAAATATGCAATACATAACTCTAGATGCTAGTTGTTTTTTCTTAGTTTCTTACTTTCAGTTCTTATTGATTCTGAAGTCTTCTTTTTCATTTTAAAAACATACCTATCCTTTTACCACCCCCCCCCCCCCCTTTTAGGGTTTGAATTTCACAAAAAGCTAAAATTGTGGTTGGTAGTTTTTGGATGTTTATTATTGGTACCCAATATCTTTTATTATGCTTGATTAGATTCTGAGTTATTTATTTTTTATCTTAAAACCATATTCACACCTTTTTCACCACTTCACTAAGCTTGATTAGATACAAAGTTATAATTATTTACCTTAAAACGATATCACCCCTTTTTCACATCTGAGGGATTGAATTTCACAAAATGGTAAATTTATAGATGGTAGTATTTGTATGTTTATTATTGTTACCCAAAAACTTTTCTTGGGCTTGATTAAATACTGATATATAATTATTTATTTTAACATCAAATTTAACCTTTTTTCACCCCTTAAGGCTTCAATTTTGCAAAATAAAAAATTTGCATGTTTATTCTTATGTTTATTGTTTACTTGCTTATGCTTGATTAAATTCTATGATATAATTATTTATTTTAAAATGTTATTTACCCCTTTTCCATGCATTAGGCATTGAATTTTGCAAAATGGTACAATTTTGATTGTTAGTATTCTTATGTTTATTATTGGTAGCCAATTAATTTTCTTATGCTTGATTATATTCACAGATATAATTAATTATCTTAAAATGGATTTACCCCTTTTTCTCCCAATTAGGGGTAGAATTCTGTGTGTGTGTGTGTGTGTGTGTGTGTGTGTGTGTGTGTGTAAGTTAGCCACTGGCGCAGTACTATCCGAGAATACAATGGTTACCGATAGCCCATCGCTTTCGCCTCACAAACACACTTTAGGAAAGAAAAAATCTGCAGTATACGAGTTAGAATGTTTGGCAGTAGTTTTTGGCATTGATAAATTCTGACAATTTTTGGAACATAGATTATTTCTTCTGGAAACAGATAACCAGGCTTTGGCGCATCCCAAACAATTAGGCAAACTCGGGTGTTGGATTGCAAAAATTTCATCTCACAAGCCCCAAATTCAATATCCGAAAATATTGTGGCAGACATACTTTCTCGAATGTTCGAGAACACCTCCGACAAAACTTCTCCAGAAGACCCTCCAAATTTGTGTCATGCTTTGCTCACTGATTTTCCTTTGGCATTTCGAGACCTTCAGTCGCACCAGCAGTCGGACCAATAAATTTCTAACATCTTTGATCAAGTTAAATCAGGCTCTGCTCCAAAATTCTACCAATTTTACAAAGGACTTATGTAACAGTGAACACAACAGTCAAAATCTTTCCCAATTGCTTTACCTCAAAATTTATGGGGTATGATTTTCCAATATTATGACACAACTCCCCTTGGTGCACATTTGGACACCTACAAAACAATTCAAGGCATATATCGTCATTTCATTTGCGGGGCATGCAACGTGACATTTCTGAACATGTCAAGCTTCACAAGCTCTGTGCCTCAGCAAACCAGCCTAGAAAACCCAGTTTGGTATCTTGTTTCCAGATGAGGCGGATCACCCCATGAAAAAACTTTTCATCGATTTTGTAGGGACATTTCCACATTCCAAAAGTGGTACACCATGCCACTGGTGTGCATAGATTCATTTTCAAAATTTGTTTGGCCCATTCCAGTATGGAAAGCTATAGCTATCACCACCATGGCAGCTTTGCAAAACCATATCTTCAAGAATGCTGGCCTACCATCCATAATCGTCTTGGATAATGGTGCACAATTGAACTACAAATTATTCAAGAAGATGTGTTTTTCTCATGCCATCCTGCATGTCACCACAACCCCCTATTACCCAAAGTATTGCTTGCAGAGCATTTCAACAGAAACCTCTGATCTGCGCTCATACCCTTACAGGGCACGCGACCTTGTGATGTGCAAAGCACATCCACAGAACAAGACAATAGACAAGAAGGTAGCCAAGCTCTCATATCGCTGGATCGGCCCCTTACACGTCCAGCATTTTTTGATGACAGTTACAGTGGCTTTAGCATACCCAAGTTCTTGCGAGTATGTGACATGAGATCACATCTCCCCCTTTAAGAAAATGCACCCTAACATGAAGCAAGTGCCCTATTCCTTCTCACAAGAGCCTTTTTAATCTTTGGCATGCCCAAACATCAAGTGGATGTTTATACCCACCAAAAATCTTAAATCACAGTTTTAAGTTCATACTAAACCATGGTACTAATTACAAGTATGCTAGCATGTATTATCTTAATTTTATGTGGCCCCACTCTAGTTTATAAGTTTGTGTACACGAGTTTGTTGTACTCTTCCCATGTGTATTAGTGTTATAATGTTTTGATGCAACGTAAAAGGGTATCTGCCTAAACTAGTGTTTAGGGTACAGGTACTGACACATGGCTTCGCCTTTGTGCAGGGGAGTATGTGCAACTAATGAGGCATTTTATTTGGAACTTTTAGTGTTTTTTTATTTTTTTATTTTTTGACAAATATGATGTGGCTCATATTTAATTTTTTTGTTTAATTTCTGTAATCCATGGGCCTCTTAAAATTTAAACTTTGGCCAGTAGGGCCGACCACGGCAGGGTCTCAGCCCTCGGTGGTTGGCCGCACTCCTTCATACACTGTGTTAGATGTGCTATTCTAGTTTCCCTCACCCCTCTGCACATCTGGCATGTGTAATTTCTCCCGTCTAAAGGACCAGCAGCACACTCCTGCATTGGAGCACCCTGCTCCCATCAGCACAGCAGATGCATGGACACTGCAAGTTTTGTCAGGCGCATGGATCCCCTGATGTGCCGCCAGAGCACACCAGGCATAACATGTCTCACTGCATCAGCACAGCGCCAGCACCCTCCCCACACTCCCTTCACCGCCACTGTTATTCGCATTTCTTTTGAGAACTCAGGACTGGGCAATGACAGACTCCATCCCTAGCTCCTTCCTCCCTTGGGCACCCGGCATGCCGCCCTCGAGCACAATATCTAGGCCAACTGTAGATATAAATTTAAGCCCTTATTACTACGCTATCTCCCACCAGGGAAGGCCAACCTCAAGACACTCCCCCCCCCCCCCCATTCCCACGGCACTATGCTCTACCTACCAGCACTTCGTCAAAAATATGTCGGAGCTGCTAATCTTAGTTCCACACTTCTGCCACCTAGCGCCACCATCCACTTTGGTGGTCACTTTACTTACCCTATTCCACGTAGCTACAGACCCCTTTTTTTTGAGACCCCGAGGAGTCCACCTGCAACTTCCATCGTGTATTTGTGCAGTTGTCAGAGACACTTTCTGACATTATTTCAACTCTATGGCATGGATTGGACATCTCTGTTTCTGGAGGATGTAGTCCTTGATGTAAGAGATTTCTGTAGTTAGTCCGAAATTAGTGTCAATGTTCTGGTTGACTGTGTTCTCCTGCTCTACACCCGCGGCGATTTCTGTCGTATCCATGTAGTGACACCAGGATCACCCCACATAGTGGTTAAGTGGAACTCTCTTGCCCGCTTTTTAACTATCATCTTTCTAAAGCCCTCTTCTAGTCTGCTTCTCCTCTTTGCTCTTGCCATTTTTATAACTGTGGGACTTTCTTTTTCACAGTGGGGTCCCAGTGACAGGCAGTAGTGCCAAGTCCTCGTACTGAGTACCTGTTTTGGCCCCAAATTTACCAAGCTCTCTGCCAAGTCAGCCCGCTATCGTCAGGACTGTTTCGTATTTCTGCATCATGCGCGCAAATGCAGATAAGTGATGAAGAAATGTAGAAAAATTGTTTAAACCTTCAAATCTATGACAACTATCTTTGGACTCTAGTTAATTCAACTTATTGATGATGTTTCTAAATAGACAATCCTAAAGCCAACTAATGACACACAGAGCTAATTTTGTCAAACTGTTATTTCAACTACCATTATGTAAATTACTATTAGATTTGACATATCTTAACTTAAAATTATGTTATCATTGGATCGCCATTTTTCTGTTCAGAACTCTTGCAGAACAAGCTGAGGGCATAGCTGCTTACCCGAGGCTGTTTATAGTGCGCGCCACCATGTGGACCCGGCTGAGACTCTTGGTCAGGGTGTTACGTGGCCCGTGTGAAGCGAGATATCAGCCCTCTAATTACCAAGCTTATTTAATTAAGACCTAGCCCGCTCTAGGCGTAGGGCACACCACACTGAACAACACACACAAAAACTATGAAGGTTAGCGACACGTGGCCACACGTCTCCGGTGTCGCCGCGCATGTCTGGTCTCAATCGATGACGAAGAGGAACTCGGGCAAGCTGCGCTCTGCGTGCGTACAACAGGCAGCTTCCTGCTGGACCATTACTAATTCTGCGATCCCATGCCAAGGATTAGTTTAAGAAAGACAAAAAACCCGCTTACAATTTCTACTATCCCTCATCCGGGCTCAAAACCTTAAAACATCAGCTAATTTATATAAACATTTAAATCAAGTCTAGCTTCGGCCGGAATCGAGTCCGCTTGGGTCCGCCCGGCAACGTCTTTGTTAACTAAACCTAATAACCTAAATACTAATAACATACAGCCTAATTAGGTTTGCTGGAACACACAGCACATGGTACTCATTAAAAAAAGGTTTACAATAATTATTATTACTGATTTATGGGGGACGTCGCACTGCCTCTAAGCGCCCTCCCTCTTGTGGTAGTCCGTGGCGCGCAGTTTAAACACATGCCCGTCTACGTATGTTGGCGGTACAAATGCCGGGAAGGAGGGGGAAGGGACAGTGGAGTCGGTCCAAGATTATGAGGCGAAGCCCCGGCTGACGTCAAAGCAATTGTAATCATTCAGTGTCTGTTAAACAATTACTTTTCTATTTTTACTTAATATTTAATATTTACAATTTTCAAACTCAAGCTTGCTTATGTGCTCTTTAGAATTAAAAATACCATTTGTTCAGGATTTTTCTGATTGCATTAACCTTGTCTCCACTCACCACCTCGACTAGCTCAAAATTAAGTGATCAGTGGAACATACAGGTTATGTAGCAGGTCACAAAGAAATTATTACTCAATGTTCAATGTATTACCTGTTTTTTTATTTATGTAAAAATCAAAATATATTCAGAACAGAACCAAAAAACTAAACTGTTTATTCAGAAAGGAGAAAAACGCGGAGCCATCACCCGGCCACAGCCTGCTCAGCCCGGCCCTCAAACAACGACCGCTCGGCCTGGTGCTCAGACAATGATTGTCCGGTCCGGTGCTCGGACAATGACTGAATTTTACAGCCTTCCTTCCCTTTGTGCGGGCAGTGTTCTGGGCTCGCTGACGTAATTTTCAGCCAATCACGGCGCATGGCAACAGAGGCTCAACGAAATGCTTACTTCTGTTCCCATGACGGAGCGATTTTGTCTCTTTCTCACACTCCCGTGACCGTGACTCACACGCCTAGCGTGTGAAACAAAGCCTCGGTCGTGGAAAAACGAAAGAGAATTACGGCAGCACACCTTCCCACACAAAGAAGCCAGCAAAAAATTTACTAGAAAAATAAACTTATGAATTTTATAAATTAAAACAATAAACCCAGAGAATTATGTTTACAATGACTTTTCAAAGGAAAAAACTTTACATCAAACCTGCAATTTGACAAAAAAAATTTTATAACCAATGATTATTACTGGATTGCATGAGGAAGGCTATAATCTGGGTTGTTACATTACCCCTCCAACTTCTCAGTTAAAAGCCAAAGCTTTTCACTGAAAAGTTGCAAAAGCACAAAAAAAAATTAGAAAAATCTGCCCAAACCTAACCTCTGAAGTCCCTATATATATAAACATTTCAAAGCACTAAAAAACAATTCTTACGAATGTGGGTGACAACCAAAATTTATCTTCCCTGCCACTTAAGAAAAAGTCTCGAAACTCACAAATTTTCATTAAACTGTCATAGGTGAACTCCACATGGTCAAATGAATTTAAAAACAATCTCTAAAATAATTTTCAACAAACAACAAGTTGACACAAATCTACAGTCATGGCATGACAAACACTTCATTAAGATACAGTTGTATGCTTCTCTTCTTCAAAAACAAATTACATGAACACATGACCTTAAGTTTCAAACCATATCTCCCCTTTCAGCAGCAACATATAATCTTAACATTGATGAGGGGTGGGAGCGACCAAGGAGAAGGAAAGCACATTTGCAAAAAAAAAAAAAAAACAAAAAAACAACGGACTCCATGCCGGAAACATTTTAAAATTAACCTCCTGGCCCCCCAGCTGCCTCACAAACCACACTACACAAAAAACATTTGCTACTTATTTAGGGCAATACAAAAAATTCACCTAAACTCTGGCTATTATGAATACACAACTGCTCCTGCAGCTTTAAAACTTGATGACTGTTTTTCATTAACGTATAGCGTTCAGGGTGTCTACTGAGTTACAAAAATAAAAATTAGTGACTTTTTCTTGACTTTTTCATGACAATTTCTACTAAAGTGTGACCACGAAACTTGTCAAAACGGTATAATTTTTAAATGTTATAAAATTAATCTTGAAAAAAAAGGGCCAAGGCCAAAGGTTGTCACATAACCAATTTTATCCTTCTGCATTTTGAATTTTTATGCTATAACACTGTCTGGGAACATCATGGGGAACAAAAATACTAGTAGCGCATGAACCTCTGTCAGATGTGTGTGAAGTGACCAAAATATTTCTGCTTTCCACACATTCTCATCAACACAATATTTATTTAAAGAACCTGGGAAATGTTGTGACTTTGAATTTGAAGGAGTTGAACATTCAGTAAATGATTTATAAATAGTAGTCATGGTTCCTGAACTACTTGAAGTGGAAGGTGTAGTATCTTTTTCCTGACCCAAATGTGTGAGCTTGTCAACCTTCAAAAAACTTAGTGTTGATTGTTTGCTTTGTAGTATGGCAGAAGACAACTCCAGATGTTTTTTTCCTGCTTCATGAACCTTCACAGATGACAAACCACTGTGACTTACATCAAACTTCGATTTACAGAGTGTGCAAAATGCCTTGTACTAGTCATCTTTAACAGGACGCAACCACTTTGAAAACCTATCATTTTCATCTGAGAGCCAATATTCTTTAAAAGAACATTTGCCATGCATTTTCTTTTCCTTAGTTACTTTTCATTCAATTAACACTGAAAATAAAATTATTAGCATGTAGTTGCAGTAAAAGCATGCAAAAATATACAAAGTTAACAAATTAAGGTTAGTTTGAAACTTAATTGAATAAAATTAATTAGATCTGCTTTACCTCATGCCATTTTTTCGTCGCACTTTAAGTGCTAAAACACGTTAACATTTGTTGGCAAACATTTTCAGCAATATATATCATAGAAAATATTACAATTCCATTCCTTAGCACTTTAACCTCTTCGACAATGATTTCAGTTGGAAAATAAAATGTGGCTGCAATTAAGGGATTTTGTGTTTTGTAATTTGTAAACATAGTCGTTAACAAAACCAAAACACGAAAATACATCACACATTATGTGCACAAATTTTTGGCTTTCTTTTATCCTAGCCAAACATAAATTTACGTTTCGTACACACAAGCAAGCAGTAAACAAACGAACTCAACGCTATAATTTCGATTATGAACGCTCGCCATTTGGCTAGCAATTTATCGATTTGGACGCGGGTCGCACGCATTGACGCCTTGACAGCTACAATCGATTATGTGCGATCGTTTTGCGCTCTGTAGAGTAAGAATGAAACTGACTACGCCGTGGCCGCCACGGAACGAATACCACCTTTTTTTTAAGCGTGTAAGGTACTAGAATTGAATAAATTACGTTTTCACAGCATTCTAATGGACTTTTTTTTTTTTTAAATAAAGAAGAGCAAATCGCTATTATTAAAATTTTCTCTGGATTATATGTGAAAATTATGACGTTGCACGTAGGAGAATAGAAGCTGTAAGCAACATTTTGAACGGGATTTTAAAGCAAAAGTCTTATGGCGAAAATGGCGGGACTGGCCTAGTTAAACACTGGAAAATGTATTGTGTGGGAATATCTTGTGTTATGATTTTCCTGAAAATGCAAGCTGCCAAAAGCACAAAAAAGATGGTATTTACAAGATCAGTGCACAAGAAATACACATTAGCCTTGTAATTAATATTTTCGTGACTTTTACCAAAATATACTTAAAAATTGTGACTTTTTCGGGACTTTCGTGACCTTTTACAACATTCGTGACTTTTTCGTGACTTTCGTGACCTAGTAGACACCCTGGCGTTACATTTCATACCTTTAATATAGGATGTTGACACCCTGTCATTTAAACCAAAACAAACATTTTCCATTACAAATGTGTGGCACTTTAATTTAAAATTTAAACCTTTTCAAAATTCTATCAGTTTCCCAAAAACATAACTAATAATAAATTTCAGTTAACACCTTCCCATGACACAACATTAAAAAAACAAAACATTACCTAAGTGCAATGAAATTATCACAATGTAAAGCATTTCTTCAAATAAAATTTAGTACCAGCCTATTCAAATGAATTTATACATATATTATCATTATTGTTTCAAAACAGAAATATAAATAGTTATTTATCTTTAACATTTATGTGTACAGCTCTCCTTCTCTTTAAAAACCTTGTAAAAATTATATTATTCATCCTAAAAATCTGCTGTCATAAATCTTAAGTTACATTCCTATATTATGTTATAACAAATCTTCAAAAAATACAAAAACCCTATAAAATACAAAACATTATCAAAATGTACATAATTCAAAGTATCAACAAAAAAATTCTGCAAACATTATAAAAATTGGCATAAATGTAAAAATATATTAAATGGCAAAAAATTTAAAAATTTAAAAAACATCAAACACAACAAAACTATATTTGACTCCACCCCTCCATCTAGGCAGTGGGCCAAACAAGTCTACACACACTGTTTCCAGAGGTTGCATCGCCCCTGTCCATTTACAATTAATTTCTTCTGTCTTTGCACATAACAAACAACTGTTTACAATTTCGGCGACAGTTCGGTAAACATTTTTCAACCCACAAAAACCCTGAACATGTTTCACAGTTTTTCTCACTCCATGGTGTCCAGATTCCACCTGGATCAGTGTCCAAATTTTAGTTTGTGAACTATTCGGTACACACAACCCATATTTTGGCACATAACTGTTTAGATTTTGAAAAGAATGTCCTTTTATAACAAAATTTCCTTTTCTTACTTCTCTGCAATCTCCAGAACTCAATTCCTTGATTACATCCTCGAAAACCTCATCCTGAAGTTTTTTCCAGAACGCTTTCATCTGTGTCTACACTTCTGTCATCTGTTTACATAAACTCCTGATTCCATGTGCTTTACCTCTTATTTTACAAAATGTTTCCTCTACATTATCCGAACATTCCCTGTTCATCTCATCACGAAACTTTTAAAATGTGTTTCCAATGTTTATTTTTTCATTTACATCATGCCCAACAAATTCAATATTTTCTTTTAACACTGTTACTTCCCTTTCACAAGTTTCTAAATTAGTTTGTTCCCTTTCCACTTGTGATTCACAGCTCTCAACCCTTGATGCACATGCGGAAATTTGATTGTTAACATTAGCCTGCTCATGTTTAATTTCAGTTCTCGTTTTTACAAAGTCCCGTCGGATTTCCTGTGACATACACTCCATTTTGTGTTGCCCCTGTGCAATTTGTTGTTGTATTGCAATTAACATCTGTTTGGACCCCCCCATAACCTCACTTTGAACAGGCCCTGCAGGATGTTCCATGTTACCAGACATTTCCTGGGGACATGGAAAATCCTGTCTCATTAATTCTGTGTTTAAATTTAGTTGGTTTTACACTTCACTGAAACAAAATAAAAAGATTTCTACCTAACCAGTGTTACAAAAAAAAATTTGTTTCAAAATTACAACCTTAGTTGACTTGCTGTGTTTGGTGCACTGGCCCACGTAGTCCCGCGATGCGACAATATCAAAGTTCTCCGATGTTACGATCTTGAAGTTCTGCGTATGACGATCTCGAAGTTCTACGTAATTCCACGATGTCACTATCTCGAAGTTCTGCGATGCGACGATCTCGATGTTATACGTACGGGACACCCCTGGTCACGCAGCTTCGGTCTCTCGTGGTTTTCACGACGCATGGACAAAGCACTTGTTGAAACAGTCAGGCGGTAAACAGCACAGCCGATGATTGATGGATGTGTACATAGCTTGAAGTTCTTGACGTATTTTTTTGAAGAAAAAAAAAGTTCTTTGAAAATTTTACTAATTCTAGGCGTGTAGAAGTCCGTGCCAGCCACACGTTGGGCCGCCAAATGTCTCCACTCACCACCTCCGGCTAGCTCAAAATTAGGTGATGAGTGGAACATATAGGTTATGTAGAAGGTCACAAAGAAATTATTACTCAATGTTCGATGTATTACCTGTTTTTTTTATTTATGTAAAAATCAAAATATATTCAGAACAGAACCAAAAAAATTAAACTGTTTATTCAAAAAGGAGAAAAACGCGGAGCCATCGCCCAGCCACGGCCTGCTCGGCCCGGCCCTCGAACAACGACCGCTCGGCCTGGTGCTCGGACAATGATTGTCCGGTCCAGTGCTCGGACAATGACTGAATTTTACAGCCTTCCTTCCCTTTGTGCGGGCAGTGTTCTGGGCTCGCTGACGTAATTTTCAGCCAATCACGGCGCATGGCAACAGAGGCTCAACGAAATGCTTACTTCTGTTCCCATGACGCAGCGATTTTGTCTCTTTCTCACACTCCCGTGACCGTGACTCACACGCCTAGCGTGTGAAACAAAGCCTCGGTCATGGAAAAACGAAGGAGAATTACGTCAGCACGCCTTCCCACACAAAGAAGCCAGCAAAAAATTTACTAGAAAAATAAACATGAATTTTAAAAATTAAAACAATAAACCCGGAGAATTACGTTTACAATGACTTTTAAAGGAAAAAACTTTACAACAAACCTGCAATTTGACAAAAAAAATTTATAACCAATGATTATTACTGGATTGCATGAGGAAGGCTGTAATCTGGGTTGTTACAACCTTTAAATTAAAGCAGTTACTCAGCAACCAGATTTCCTGCCTCTGATTTCGCTTCAGCATTTGTCAATCCATTTCCTGCACTATAAAATTTTGCAGGTGTTCTAAATAAAATGTGCTCTCCAGTGTTCCGCATCTGTATTGTTTTTTTTTACTTAGTACGTTTCCATTTTTTATTATCTAATGAGCAGCTTAAAGGAACACTGAGGGGGTTACATGTCAAATAACATATGAATTTGCAAAAACTGCAATAAAATAAATAGGAAGAAACTAACTGGCAAGCATAGAATGGTTAAAACATATGAAACTGACAATCACTACAGTGAAATTCCGTTACAACGTACTGAATAACGTATCTTTCAGTTCAACGTATGATTTTAAATTCCCGTTCAAAACACCAATGTAAATGATGTAAAAATATTTCCTTTTACATTAAAAACGTATCCTACCTTTCAATAAAATGACCTTTCTTTTCCAGTTATCAGGAATTTTTTTTACATAATTCTTACTGTGTTTGCGCAGGAGTTCTTCAATATAAATGTACATTATGATTAATTTTTATCACTTTCAAGAATCGTTAACAAGTATAAAATGTAAACGAACACTGTCTCAACGATTCATAGAATAAGTATAAAGCGCCATTCTTCCTCCATGGATCACACACTTTAGTGCACGAGATAATCTAAACAATCAATTGCTGTCTCGCCCCTCTTCAAGACAATTGTTTTTAGCTGTGCCATCTTTTAGTTATTTGTAGAGCACATTTTAAAAGTTTTAATTAACGCAGATATGTATATTTGTAGATACAAACGTTAAATAAAAATTATACTTTAACTTATATACAAAATAGAAAATCCAATAATGTTAATTTATAAAGGTTAAGTTTTGAATCGTTTGGTGTCGCAACATGGCCGACACGCTTTAATTGTGTTGCCATGAAGGTCGGAATGTCGCCTGGCACAGCCATGCTCGCGACGCGCGCTACTAGTGTGGTGCTATTGTTATCTATGGATGCGAGGTTTGTTCAAGTTTGACGTGGCGCGAGGCAAACAATATTGTTGATTGAATATTTTAATCAGGATGGATAGCCAAAAAGATAAAAAGAAATGCAAGCAGTTCACTTTGAAAGAAAAAGTTGAAATTTTAAAAGAAGTTGACAAAGGCAGGAAAAATGCAGATGTGGCACTGTCGTTTGGTTTGGTGCCCACTACACTGTCAACAATAATAAACGATCACGAAAAAATTATCTGCTGGTCGTAAGAGACTTTGCCTAGGAGACAACAAGGACCTGGAAATTGCGCTGAACAACTGGCTGAAGGATATGAGGGCACAAAATGTTCCAGTCACAGGACCCAGTCACAGGACACATTTTGCAGGCTAAAGCAAATATTCTCTTCTAAGCTAATGTAACACTTGATCCCCTAGAACTTTATTTTTAAAAATTCAAAAATTCTACGTTTTAAAGGTAAATATATAGACTTTCAGAATAAAGTACATTCATTACTAAGTATAAAAGTTGAGGCTTTATTGATGTACTTTATAACGAGATTCTACTGTAGTCTGTCACATTCCACTAGTTTAAAAAAAAAAAGATAAATTAACCTCAGTTTAACAAAATTATTAAAAGTGCTCCTAAAATTAAAGATTACAGTTGACAGTTAACTAAATTAACATGGATAAAACTGCTGTATCAACAGCTGTTCAAACCCAAAAATTTAAAATTGATTTGGTTTTGCTTATTATATTTAATTTTAAAGATCTTTGACTTAATGTAGTCCATTCAAATTTGATTTTATATTTTTCATATTGTCATATGGTTGAGAGTGAAATGAATGATAGTTTATCCTTTTTAAAATTTACTACAGATGTAATATTAAATAAATTAAGCAATAGTTACAACACCATACTCTTAACTGCTAGCTTGGCAAGAACACCATCAGCAAGATTAATTGGATGAAATAAACTATTTTTTATCTGTTTGTCTGCTTGTTCCAGCATCAATCGAAAACTACTTGACAGATTTTGATGAATTTTTTTAATTAGAAAGGTCTCTGGCTAACTTCAAAACCAGTGTATATATATATAATTACAGAATTTCAACCCTAAGGGGGTGAAAAAAGGGTAAATCAATTTTAAGATAATTATATATCTAATCTGATCAAGCATAAGAAAATATTTTGGGTACCAATTATAAAAATAAGAATACTACCAACCGCAATTGTACCATTTTGCGAAATTCAATTCCTAAGGGTTAAAAAGGGGGTAAATGAGGTTTTAAAATAGTTAATTTTATCTTTGAATCTAATAGATAAAAAGAAAAGTTTTTGGATAACACTAAATTTTTGCATAAATCATACACAGTGATTCAGTAACATTCTAAAAACATCAAAAGTTTAATGCATGCATATCTGTATAAAAGGTACCTACTTACTACCTAAAGGAATATGAACACATTAAAAAAATTAAAATAAAGAAAACCCAAGTCTAAATTATTGAAATATAGGTGAAATTACCAAGAGATCAATTGCTTTAGATTACAATTATAATTTTTTGAAAGTCACATACATGTATACAAGTCCAACAAAAAAAGGTATCTATAGTCTATATAGTTCACATCTATACACTATAATCTGTAGACATTTTGCAGTGGCCTGCTTAACCCTCTTCAATAAGTCAATATTAAAAACTTGTTTTAAGCCAATTTTTTGGCTACCGTGCTTCAAAATTAGAATGTCCTGTACTGTTGTGTTGCTCATTGAATATATAAATTCTGTTCTTTTCTTTTTTGCAATAGTGAACATTCTCTCGTATTCAGAATTGCCATGTGGAACCAGAAGAATGGACAATATCACATGAAAAATGTTGTCATATTTTAGTTTTCCATCAGACCAAGCACTTTTCCAAACTTCAGTCCAAATAGAATTAATCCTTTCATACTTGCTAATGACTTCAGAGAGATATTCAATCTGTAGGACTGAAAAATTATTCTGCAACTCATCCATTGCCTAATCCATTGTTTCACCATCCTTTACTGGTAAAATGACAGAAAAACTAATTAGTGATATATTTTAGATTATAAAACTTTGCCTCTCCAAAGTAACTTTTTTGGGCTACTTTTAAATTAAAAACCACCTTACTCTTTAAGTAAGGGAATTTTGTGTATAATATAGTCACATGCCAAACAGAAATATTTCTCGATTGTTGAAAAAATATCATCTTTTCCTAATCTCACAACACATCAAACTCTCTAAGTCTGACACCCAATCAACAAATCACTGTCAGGCTTCTGATTGGTGGTGCAGTAATAATCTACTTCCAACTACTATGCCTTTGATAGCATCAACAACAACAAATGTTAAAAGATTTCTCAAAAAATCCTTGCAGCAGATCTAATAATAAGTGGATTTGTGGACTTGCAGACTGAAGAGCTGTGTATAATTTATCAAACAGGGGTCTTACAGTCAACAAAAATTCACTGAATGCCTTGTTCAAAGGTGAAGAAAGAAACATAAAAAGGTTCTATTCAGAACTTAGCACAGATCTGTTACTCTTCAAAACAGAATTGCTGTTTAAACTTTTTTTTTAAAACTAATAGTGACATGGTTTCCAACATTCTTTCTTTTGCCAATAATCTTGTCAGTACTGAGGGTAGATGTGCATAGCTGTTTTCTAGAAAACTTGTAGGAGGAAAGTGAACTTGATGGTTGTTGTGAATGAAATATGACACTTCTTTTCAAAAAAACTTGCAAGAGGTTTCCACTGTTCAACCACCTTAGCCAAGCTGGTTCCCAAAGTTAACCATTTTATGCACACATGTTTCAGTATTTTGTGGGTTTCTTTATCATTAAGTTTCTGAAATTCATGCAGCCTTTCCTTCCTTTTTGAGCTATTCATCAAAAAGTAATATACGTCAAAAAGTATGTCGTCAATCTTAACTGGCATACTTGTGGAAGCTTTTTCTGCAGTCAAATTTATTAAGTGGCAAAGACATTCAATTGCCACTAACTCATCGAAAATAATTTTTTTTTTTGTTTTCCTCTCCTGATTTTACATTACTAAACTTCCCGTGATTAGAAAAATTGTTCTTGCCACCATGAGAAACATTTATATCACAAAGGCACATGCTGAAAAATGCATAGTTCAGGCCTTTTTCACACTTGGTGATACACGGAAAAAGTTTTGAATATACATATCTAAACACCTATCTATACTGTTTTTTACTGTTCTTGGATATTATGACGGCACACACAACCTCACTGAATACTGAATATCTTCATACACAAGCATTAAACTTCTGAACACGTATAGAACAATACAACCCCACAGCACATGCCGCCATTTCCCCCACAGAACTAGACATGATGTGAATAAGTTTCCCTTTTGGTTGTTTAACGTGGAGGGAATAAAAAAAGAAATTTTACTTCTGATTTCCAGTTGGTCAGTTCAATTTAGATCCATTCAATACTTTTCACCTTTTTTTTTTTTTTCATTTACGTGACAAAATATGCCATGATGAGCTCCCATTGTGTAACAGAAACGAAACACAGACAAACCGATAAAAACATTTCCACTGCCAGGAAAAAGGGTAGAAATAAATCATAATCTTGAAAAGCTTAATACTTAGAATTTCCATACTTCCGTACATATTACAGGAAAACCATAAAAGTTGGCAGATATGCAAACCCACTTGTTTTTATACAAATATATGATAAAATAAAATTTGTTCAAAGTTGCCTGTACTGTGTTAAAAACTTCCCCAGTATGAGACATTAAAATTCATAACACAAGCTGGCTAGAATATACACAAAATTAGTAGAGTACAAAGAATTTGTAACACAATGCTGCAACAACTCTGCCTTACAAGTATTGCTGCTTTACAAACAGAACTGCTAAAATGCACTCAGTATAAGACTCATAAAAGTTAATGCTCAAATTTTCCCCTCTCCCCCTAAAAACTTAATTTAATTGATTTGATGATGGTTTTTTCACTTTAAAATAGTTATGAATAATTGAAGGGGAAAAAAACTACTGGCACAGTTGAATTATTTACTGCATTTTTTCATGATAAAATACAAAAAACAATAATTCCTAACACAACAGTAAAAACCAAAAAACATTATAATGAACATGTAAACACCACTGAATGTTTTGAAGCATAGTTGATAAGACTTCCATTTCTTACTTACTTTGACATTATTCAAGCTCAGAATATTTCCACAGTCATCCATATACTGCTTTAAATCTCTTTCCAAGTACTCAAATACTAATGTTAATGACTTCTCGGTATGGATGATGTCATGCAAGGTTACTGAAATTGAGAAAAACATTAAACATAAATATTGTACTGAATACTGAAAATATAACTAAACATAATCTAAATGAACATTACAGAATATATGAGCACATACAAAAAATATTTATAATGGTATAGGACATGTCAAAAAAATCATAACAAAAATTGTTAAAGTAAAACCATGGAAGATTTTGACACTTATAAGAAAAAAAACCAACAAAAGACCACCCAACAATGCAAAACAAAAGTTAAGAAGATTCTTATTTAAAAAATGCAAACTTTGAAACCTGACCCCAAAGTGTGTATGTGTTTACACTGCAATGCATTTATGCACAATTTCTTTTTCACACAATTTGCTTAGTCATGCAATTTTATGTTCCCCAGTTAAGCACAGAGGCTTAAGATGACAGGACTTCTTAGATTTTAGTGGGCTCTAAACCACTAGTGTACTAACTGGGTGCACAAAAAGAAAATAATAAAAAAATTAACAGGATATTCACCAGCATCTAGATTGGGGTCGTACATTTTACTGTGGAAATTTACTTGACTCCTCATGACACTGAACAACTTTGCTTGCAGAGGACATGGTCACAAAATGCATGTGTGGAAGAAATATTAATTAAATGTAAGTGGATATTTATACTATAACAAAAAAGAATTTCAGAGTTATGAAATATTTTATTATAAGTATTTTTTTTTTGTTACCAATGCTGTTTATTTTTAAGCACTGTTAACTTCTACTATCCACATGTTACTTACAGTAATGATCACTCAATTTCTGTGAAAAACATTTCCCATTTTAAAAAAATATTTTTGGCACAAAATACCCCATACCCTTGCAAAGGAATGGTAGAGTATATGTTCACCCATTTGTTTGCATAAAGTGATCTCTGGTCAAGGCACAAATTAAAATTAGACACATATTACTTAATTGATGTGCTGCAACAACTAAGCTGTCTCATATTTCAGTGATTTATTTTAACATACATGTTTCCAAACAGTACATTGTTTTTTTTTATTCTTGCTGTCGAACATCAAAATTGCTCCAATGCCTAATATAATTGCTGTCATATAAAAAGCTACATTTAAGGCAGTAAATGTTGCTATACAATTCATTGTTATAAATTTTGTTTGTACTACATCCAAAATAAAATATTATTTCAACTACTCAACTAAATATAGCCATTCTAAAATATGAATACATGCAAACAACATTAAAACACTGTGCTACATACAGATAGAATACATAAATATATTTTTCAAGATGGTTTTTAAAAGAGTTTAATGGATGTAACTAAAGAAAAACACAAATATTTGTGACAAATTACTTTCTATGATAAATAAAATGTGCCAACCACACAAATTATAAAACACATTCCCTTCCCAAAAGTATGTATAGTACAGTGATATAACCAGTTTAAGCTGTATGCAGTGACATGTTAGGTTATCATCTGTACTTGCCAATGTGATTTACAATCACATATTTCACCAGTGTGCAAAATGTGTCAACACAATAGCAAACATACTTATCTCTTCCAGGAATCAAGTTGCGCTGTCAGAAATACAACTTGGTACAAAGAGAGACCACTTAACTATAAAGTGCACTGGCCTATATACAAGCCAACTTAATAAAAATAAAATTTCTGTGTTACAAAGCATACTTACCAAACACAAGTAATAATCAGATATTTAAAATGGTCAAAAATAATTATGATGCAAATGGAAAAAAAAAAGAATAAAAAACAGGAATTATCCTTATGGAAACAAAAATCCCATTGCAATTCCTGGTGTTTTATGCAGAATGAATTGGAACATCACTGACAAACAGCTGGGAGTTAAGCAAGATAAAAAACTAAGCAATTTTCATTCATTAAAAAATCTATAATTTTTATGAAATGTTACTAAACTAAACTTCATAGTTCTGTTTTGTATGTTTGAAATTGATGTACTTCAAGAATGAAGCAAGGTGGCATAGTGGTACACACATTGCGGAGAACAGAGTTCAAATGCTCTGATGGTTCAATCCTTAACTGGCTCCTGTCCTGGTAACCTCTGTGTCGCTGTGTGTTTAATGTCTCTCAATGAACTCATTGACAAAATATAAAATATAATAAAAAAAATAATATAATTAAATTAAATAAAATGCACACACTGCATGAGTTTCACACATTAAAGTGCTAAGAGAACGTAAGAATATTGAAAATGATAAAAGCCAGGATGAGTGCTGCTGTTTTGCATATGTGTTAATTTTATAAATTAAGTCTTCAGATGATTTTCTAACTCATTTTTAGGTACATCCATGAAATATGGACACTAAATAATATTGTTGTTTGAATTTAATGACACTTGCAGTAGCATTATAACAAGAAACTTTTAAAATGCCCTGCAGTAGACCTGTGACCCTATCAGCGGAAATTAATAGACAGCAGCTGATGTCTTACTTATTACTGTTATTCTTTAGGGTTGTCACTGCCTCAACCTATAAGTCAAAGTCAAGGTTGACAAACTTGCCCACACACTCGCTACTAAGAGGGTCAAAATTTTGTGCTTCAAAAAATATCACGAATACACCAGATACCAAGAGTCTCAAGTATAATCCTCCTCCCTGAAGGTTGTGTGTGAGAACCAAATACTGTAACCCCTCAAAAAAATATAAAGTAGAGTTCCTAAATAAAATTGATGAGAGGTAAATAGGGACCAAACAACACATTAAAAAAATTACCTTTTCTTTTTTAAAAATTTTTCCAATTTATTAACTTGTCTCAATATATTTCTTGTGATTATTTCCAACAGGTAAAACCGCAATATAATCTATAAATTTTTTTTTATACAACTGATCATAACATGTGGTGACAAACGACTTCTCTAAAAATAATACCTGCCAAAAGTGGGGAAAACATTTATAAATACATAAACTAGCATTGCACATGAACAAATTTACAGTTTCTAAAAAATTAGTGATCATCAAAAACATGGCTCATCATCACCATCATCACCACAATCGCCATCACCATCATCACCACAATCACCATCACCACAATCATCATCATCATCATCATCATATCAATTTCATAGTCATCTGAAAGTCAAACGTTCTCATAAACTCATGTTTGTATTCATATAGGATGTGTGTGTACGGTAACATTTATAGTGCATTATTTATATATCTGTAGTACATTAATATTTATAAACATGTGTATAGGTTATAAGTAGGCTTTCCTATTAATATGTTGAAGGGCACAATTTTGTATACATATGTACATATATGTACACATATGTATGTATGTTTGTTTATGTGTATGCATGTACATATGAGCATGTGTAAATGTGCCTGGCATGAATAAGTCTTTAAAGTATTACTCCTAAATGTGTTTGGAAAATAATTAATTAGGCTGAACTTGGTTATCTGGTAAATGTATAGGTAGATGATCATGTATAGATGACAGCAAACAAATATTTTATTTTTCATGTTGAAATGAAGGGTTGCAACAAAAACTGGGGAGATTAAGTAAGTTTATCAAATAGCAGGGTTTCTCGCAGAAATATTTTTGACGAGACCTCCATGATTATAAAGGGCCTAGGAAATATTTGCTACTGCTTGGTGCTAATGAACGATGACATATCCGTGGTTAGACTGAAACACTTATTAGTGTTGCTTCCTTGGCATATAGCGTAATGTTCTTGTCCGGTACAAACACTGAAGACAAAGTTTAAGTGAAGTTAACATAAAAACTTCAAACATATGCACATATTTTAAAATGTTAAAGAATTAAGTCACTTCCAACACAAAGAATACCTAACTTAAAATTATAAATTTATAAGTGGTACTTGGTTCTTCCCGCCATGTTTAAAGACTGTGGGTGTTCTATCATACAAACAATCAAAAATTCTTTTTTAACTATTTTTTTAAATAGATACAAATATTTTAATTACTAAATTTGGCAAAAAAAAATTTTGATATAAGAACATGTAAGTATGTATAAGATAATAAATTGGTTTACATAAATGTTTTTAAAATAGTTAGAAGCAATAATGGTGATAAAGTTTTAAATATGTACATGAAAACATGTAGAATTTTATTAGTAATAATATGAACTGGCACAATGAGACAGAACAAGAAACTAACCACGCATCTCTGGCTGTGACGCACAGTGAATTATAGGGTTTCAGCGTACCGTCAAATTTTTGTTTACTATGCCTGCTATTCTAAGTGACATTATATTCAGAGTATGCATAGGTTTTAACTGAGAATAGAAACTTTGCTAAGGGGCCAGTGTATGTATTAATTTTCAAACAATTCCATTCAAAATAAACCAACCACAACATGCTCAACCAGCAGTCACCACGGAAAGGGAATGTAGTAGTTTTGTAGATGATATCTAAAGAAAACATTGAAAATCTTAGCTAAACTGTTCATCTAGCACAAGCTTATAACTCTGTTGTCACAACTACCACATGCAAAAACACTGACAAGTATTTTAAGAATTCGCTACTCAAGTAATGTTGATTAATACTTGTAAGTAACCTATAAGTATTTTCAACTGTAGCATTCAATGCTTGAGGTAGAAATAATGTGTATAGAACCAATAAAAACAATAAGGAAGCTGATAGTATAGGTTACTTCAGAGATTCACCCTTGCTGGATTTGATTATGAGTATCAGAAAACATGATTATGTGTTACACCTAAGGAAGAAAGAAAAAAATTATGGACATAGCTTACACTTTACATCTTTGAGACACTTAACACAATAAAGTAATGTGACTTAAATTTTTGATTTTCAGATTCGCTGAATTTGAATTTAATTAAAGTAAGTTCATTGGTTTATTTAAATTTATATTTTACTCTCCGCGGATGTATAGAGATAGTCGTTAACAACAAATATCTACCATTATGAAAATTATTTTAAAATATTCACAAATATATTCTGAGCTTAATAAAAAAATACTAAATAATTTAAATAGTTAATACAGTATAGATATTACATAACAGCTAACTGTTACAAATATTTTTGTCATATTTATCAATATTGAATAGAAAAGATGAGTGTTTTTTAAATCATGTATACAGTAGAACCCCGATTATCCGCGTTAATGAAGGGGACGAGTGAGTCGGATAATCGAAAATCGCGGTTAGCCGAGTCATGCTTGCCTCAAAGATCATTAGCCCACAGACAGCCATCTGTGGACATTCGGAGATTTCATATATACACATGCTTTGTGTGCGTGTGCGTTGTTGACATAGAAGCGAACTGCTTAGTGCTGGGCAGCAGTGGTTTTTAAGTCTTTCGTGTGCGGAGACGTGGGCACGCGAGTCGTCGTTGCACCGAGGTGTGTGACTAGCCGCCCGCCAGTCCGAGGGCCCAAGACAGCTGATAGCTGCCAAGGTCACGCATTCTTTTCATCGCCCGTAAGCGACGCTGCCACACTTAGCTCATTGCTCTGTTGTCAGTAACACCATCGGGCTGGTTATTGTTTTACAAAATGACTGCCTTCAAAATTCTTTTCCAGATAAGATTTTTCATACCAGTGCATTGAGACTTGATTTGATGGTTTTGAAACGGTGTCTGTCTCGTATAATTCACGGTGTTTTTATCCCCCTTTATTTATATGAATTTTAAATGTTAGAGTTTTTTTATTTTTAGCTTGCTGAACGTGGAATTAGTGCAAAAACGGCCTATTATGACTTAGTGTTGCAGATGGGTCGGAAATCTTATAACGACCACCTCTCTATTAACGACCCTAATCTCGGGAACCGTGAGGGGTCGTTATATCTATTCTCCGTTCACTCTTAGCTGAGTTTTGAAATAAACAAACACCGTCGTATCACTGCGCCGCGTCAGCAAGTGATAGGCTGAATTTATCTTGCGTGCCAAGCACTAGTTGCAACACACACACTTCCGTACAGTCGGTGCTCATAAAATAACGGAGAAGTAATATAACAGGAAAATGATTCCTCTGTCAAGCCTAGTTTTTTTTTTAAATTTACGTCTGCTGTGATAAAATTACGCCACTTAATGGTACACCCTCCGACCTTTTCTGTTGAAACCATTCAAACAAACAAAGTGTCCAAGCTGCTAAATGTGGATTCTTTCATCGTCTTGCGTTTATTTAATCCCCTTGAAGTGTCAGCCTGTGAAGCAAACTGAAGGATTTTTTCGCGATTTTTTATGATGTCGCGCACTGTTGTGTTACCGACATTAAACTCAGTCGTAAGTTTGCAATCGTTTCTCCACTCTGAAATCTTTCTATAATTTTTGTTTTACTGTCGATGGACAGTACCACTTGCTTTCTTTTCTGTTCATTTGATGACATGATGAAATGTTGCGCTCAACACTTCCA
The DNA here is from genome assembly GCF_032445375.1 of Bacillus rossius redtenbacheri. Lineage (NCBI taxonomy): Eukaryota > Metazoa > Arthropoda > Insecta > Phasmatodea > Bacillidae > Bacillus > Bacillus rossius. The sequence goes on from NC_086331.1 coordinate 74,296,234, forward strand.
CACAACACAATGGTATAATCCGTCGGAATGCAGATCACTGTTACAATACATAAAATTATCACCACCTTCACGCTTCAACAACGTACACTAATGGAATGGACTGTCTCCATGCGCCGGGTAATCTCTGTGGCACGGCGCCGTGCTGCGCGCGGGAGTGTACAGTCCGGTCATGCGAACGTGGAATCGCGCACCAGTGTATAATCTATTCACGTAATATGGAACACAAAAATATTATGTACATACGTATGTATGTAATAGTATTTTTTTTAAACTTTCTGTGTATATAAACATAACTGAGTCAAAGTACTTTGACCAACATACATTTTGCAAAGTATTTTAACATTTACATACATTTTGAATCATTGGTTATATGTAACTAAAAAATTGGACTTGATGGACATAAATCGGATGATCGAGTCGCGGATAATCGGGGTTCTACTGTAGTTTAATCTGTTAATAAATGCTTCATAAAACATAAATAGAGGAAAAAACTTAATTTTGTTGTAATATTAGTTTGATGTGATGTATAACAATGGAAAGGTATAATGTTATCTAGGTCTCAAGTTAAATGCTAGTTTGCCAACCTGTATTTACCAAATATTAATCTTTTTCATAAAGGGCTTGATTTTCTTAAATTAGTTTAAGTTAAGCAATTAAAATAAAAATTTTACCAAAATATGTTTCAAAACATTAGTAAATCAATTTTATTGAATTAAATTATGCTCATAGACTTATACTTGCATAGAAACGCTGAAAGGAATGTTCTCATTTCCTTTATTTGTCCTGGAAGTACGCTCAAAAGAGCACGGTTTATTCTTCACGCCTTATGGGCTGGATATTATGTATGCTGAGTGCTCACGAACATTTCAGAGAACAAAAAAATTTATTGTAGTATATTAGTTTGTGTTGTGCTGTTCTTGTAGTTAACCAAAAATTTTCAGATTCTTCTTTGCTAACTAGTATTGATATTTTGAATGCAATTAATTTATCATAAAAGAATAAAGCAGTACCAATTCCATGCAGATAGGTTTGGGGGCTATACTTGATGATCTTTCTGCTTTATCGTGTTGTGGACAAAAGGGGGACCTAAGTTATTAAAATGATTTGCGTTTATTACAAAAATATATGCTTTCTTCCACAAAATAATTTGTCTGCTTACTTCTGAATATCTACAAAATAAGTTTACTCCAACTGTTACTCTGACAATGTGAAAGGATGTGTTTTATGTGTGTTATAATTATTGTTAGCACGACTTTATTCTCACTGTGAAATGCACTAAGTAACCCCTTATGTTAAAATCTTTTTTTTGGGTGATGTATTTCTATGTTCATTGTGCACCTTAGGTCGTCAAATGTTGCTGAATAGAATCTCATACAAAATAACCTCTTTATTGACATAATTAAAAACTGCTGACCTGTGTTTTGTAGATAATTGTTTGTTAATAATAAGTAGGGGCATGCATATGGTACTTGTGGTACATGTCTGTTGCAATACCAATCACACTAATCCATTGCAGAAGCAACTCATACTCAGTAGCTCGGTCAAGTAAGCCAACGACTTTTCTCGCAGACTGCCACCAATCACGAGGAAGAAATTGCTGGAGTGGATATACCTTGTAGCTGTCTCATCGGCGTTCAAAATCTTTCACATAAAATGCTTGCCCCTATGATTGAGTTTAAAAGCTGGTTTCATGCCCTCAGTAAAAAATATTCCAGAATTTTCATTTGACATTCGTGTGTTTTTAGACTTGACCACTGTAATTGCACAATAGAGATAAAAAAAGTTTGTGTAAGAGACCCCGTGCATATCTGGTTTTGTTGTGGGTAATGTGAAATGAATTTTCATACTTATAAAGATTTATTTCAAAACCTGTAAACTCAATGCTGGAGACTTACTAAATAAATAATTCATTTGTAAGCAGTGTTTCATATGAATTTTTTTTTAAATACAGTATGAGATAATTGCTTAAGGTAAATGTTATTCCAAAACTTATTTCCCTGAACGATTTAAAACCTTTCATGAAAACAAATGGGAAAAAAAATTTCACACCATTATAATTTACAAGTCAATGACGAAAACCTTACATTTTTAATTTCTGGAATTTCATTTATTCTTTAAGAAACTGGCGATTCTTGACATCACCATAACATAACAATACATGAAACAAAACAATTTTCGAAGGGACTTTATTTACACGCAGAACAATTATATTTCATTTTTGGTAACCCAATGAAGCTGAGAGGTTTTAATGACATACCACATGCAATTGATGGTGAACCATATTAAAACAATATATGTATGGGATATCACACATAAAGTTGTTAGAGATTACTTATGGCGTTAGTGAAAAACATTGTATCCTCTACGGCTTTTGATAAAATTAAATGATATTCAAATAAGTCTCCAAGGCTATTCCTTGCCTCAGTATTTCACCACGAAAATTTATTTTATGAAATTAAAATAACAGTTTGCAACAAATGCAAGATGCAATCTTTTCCAGTATATTATTTTTCTCTGTTTGTGCTCATAGTGACTAATATGCCATTAAATCTGCCTTCTACCCAAAAATTATATTATTTAGTATAAAATTAACTGCGGTAGTCAATACGAAAACAAACGTACTTTTTTTTAATTACCTCTAAGAATAAACATTGCTTGTTCTTACAGCAACTACGCATTAGAAACGAGTGTAGTGAGTCATCATAATTTTCGGTTTTGTTATTGGTTTTTGGTGTTTTGGCTATAGATTATGGCCCTCAGTATCGGTAGAATAATTGTGTAAACTGGTAAAAAATGAACTAAAAATCTTTGTAAAAAGTTTCTTTCCTACAAATATGTAAAAATGTACATAGGATATCCATAACTTGGTTTGGGTTAAAATACACAATGTAACAAGAGTTATTTTATGACCACAAAATATTTTCTTAGTGTGTCATTCTGTGTATTTTGTGGTGGTTACTTAGTAATAAGTTTAAAATTATGTGTTACGGCTTAGCTGATCACATATGAAAACCCTGCTCACTATCTTCTTTATCTTGTTTTGTATCATTCTGCTAAACGGCGAAGAAAAGATGGAAGGTGATGAGCGGTTTTTGCCATGACAGGGAGTCTACCGAGTTACAAAAATAGAAATTAGTGACTTTTTCTTGAATTTTTCGAGACATTTTTTACTGAAGTGTGACCACAAAACTTGTCAAAATGGTATAATTTTTAAATGTTATAAAATTAAGTGTAGCCTATACCTTACATCAAAAATAAAATGAAAAATTGAACGTTTGCTTTTCTTTATCAAAATGTAAAGGCCTAAGTGCTGGAAAAAAAAGACATAAGTTAAGCCTACAAATGAAGGTTAGTTTGAAACTTAATTGGATAAAATTGATTAGATCTGCTTTCCCGCATGCCAATTTTTCGTCGCACTTTAAGCGCTAAAACACGTTAACATTTGTTGGCAAACATTTTCAGCACATTATATCATAGAAAATATTACAATTCCATTCCGTAGCACTTTAACCTCTTCGACAATGATTTCAGTTGGAAAATAAAATGTGGCTGCAATTAAGGGATTTTGTGTTTTGTAATTTGTAAACATAGTCGTTAACAAAACCAAAACACGAAAATACATCACACATTATGTGCACAAATTTTTGGCTTTCTTTTATCCTAGCCAAACATAGATTTACGTTTCGTACACACAAGCAAGCAGTAAACAAACAAACTCAATGCTATAAGTTTGATCATGAACGCTCGCCATTTGGCTAACAACTTATCGATATTGACGCGGGTCGCGCACATTGACGCCTTGACAGCTACAATCGATTATGTGCGATCGTTGTGCACACTCTGTAGAGTAAGAATGAAACTGACTACGCCGTGGCTGCCACGGAACGAATACCATCCCTTTTTTTAAGCGTGTAAGTGCACTGCATTCTAATGGACTTTTTAAAAATAAAGAAGAGCAAATTGCTATTATTAAAATTTTCTCTACATTCTATGTGAAAATTATGACGTTGTACGTAGGAGAATAAAAGCTGCACGAAACTTTTTGAACTGGATTTTAAAGCAAACGTCTTATGGCGAAAATGGCGGGACTGGCCTAGTTAAACACGGGATAATGTATTGTTTGGGAACATCTTAATCGATGATTTTTCTGAAAATGCAAGCTGCCAAAAGCACAAAAAAGATGGTATTTACAAGATCAGTGCACAAGAAATACACATTAGCCTTGTAATTAATTTTTTCGTGACTTTTACCAAAATATACTTAAAAATGGTGACTTTTTCGGGACTTTCGTGACCTTTTACAACATTCGTGACTTTTTTGTGACTTTCGTGACCTAGTAGACACCCTGCATGAGCCATGATTGGCTGGTAGTTTTTAACTGTAATTTTGTGATTGGTTAAAAATGATTCCACTAATTCACTGTCAAAAACTAATCACTATGAGGGGTCAGAATTTGTATCCTGTGATTGGCTGGAGAGGTATGCACCTGCAGCGTCCATCGGGCAGGCAGCTGCGTAGCCTCTTTCATTAGCCTGCCTAGACAAGGTACCGAGTAAGTCGCAGCTGGGCGAAGGCTCACGAATTATAAAATTATGTAGTTGAAAAGAGAATTTGGCAGCTGTGGTTCAGGCATCACCTTCTAAGACAAACCTTTTTATTCCATTGCAACATTTCAACTAAAATTTTTTTGACAGCAGTCTTAGGTGAAGTCCACAATGAGACTTTAAGCTTTGTTTTTAGTTGTGGTTCGGAAGGACCGAGTCTTTCGGCAGTACCTTGAGTTTGAGAACCACGGGACATTAGTGCGAACTGTCTTTTAAAGTAATAATTATTCTTCGATACCTACGAACAGTCGACATAGCTGTTCATTGCGTTGAAGTCTGGGATGAGGTTATGTTTTATTGTATACTACAAATGTACTGGCTTTTGTGGTCGCAAGATGGTTGTCACTTTGAATGTGAATCTTCAAGTATTAATAAAACTACGTTAAACACAGTTGTGTATTGAGACATTATTTCAGTATTTAATTGACGACCGTACCATTTTATTCTGGAACTTAATTAATTTTCTGCGCCCAAATGTTGTATGCAAGTGTTTGTGAATGTCCAACTCCAGGCTGAATCTCTTTGCTAGACGGGAGGTCATTGGTTGTTACAAATGTTGCAGCCTCACTAATCAAAAATCTAAAATTGTAAAACATAATAAATAAACATATTAATTTCAACTTACCAAGTAAAATAGAGGGAAAAAAATCAAAAATCTACATTCAACTTTATGTTAAATTTTAACCAAAATGAATAATTATTAATGCACATTTTTTAAAAAAAAACCTTAAATGTGTATGAATAATTTATGAAAAATTATTATTATTAAATAATTATGAAACCTTAAGGAAGCCATATAAGCAACACAACCCATTATTAATTAGTCATAAAAAGCAGGGGCAGGAATTATGCTACGCTACAATGTTATATAAAATTGGTATGTTTTAAGTAAAATGTTAGAAACTAGTGTGATGCCAAGGTAGGCTAGCATGTAAGAATATTTCAGTACAATTTAATGGCAGTTAACAGTGAAGTAGGGTATTCTTACATTAATATGTTTAGTTTTCCGACGTCGCTTCCTGTTAGAAGTTTTTAAAAAGAAAAGTTAAGTTTTCCAGTTACAAAAGAAATACTTCAAGTTTATTCTAACTGAGAAATGAAAAAGTTTCTACATAATCCTGCAAAAGGAATATGAATAGGATAGCCTAAAAAGTTTAATTCCAATCCGAGGAGCATTGTAATTTCATATATTCATTTGAAATATTGAACAATGAGCTGTGCTACCAACTATTATTCAGATAAGTACACTTTGTATTGAATAGTAGGAATAATAGGAATAATGCATTATGTGTTCAATTAAGAGACATTTCCAGGACAAAAACCAAACAGATATTGAAATTAGTTCTACATTGGTATATAAGTTATATTGAGAAAAATCTGTAAATGTAATCCTTAATTATAATTTTCATTGGCATATATATTGGCATATTTTCCTTAAGTGACATAATAGGAAAAATTTTGTCCAAATTCACCAATCTAGTGGTTGAGAAAATAAGCGTGTGCTTTACTACGTGGCAAAAACAGGATTTAAAATTACTAAAACTTTCTTACAGATTTTATTAGTTGTGAATTTTGACTAAAGTACAGAGACTTAGAAATTTCATAATTTTTATCATTATCAGTTAATAGAATTAAATAACAACATACTATCAAGCCTAGATAAAGTGTACATAAATAGTAGTTTTTATCCATGTAATGCTTCTGGCTTATATAATATATATTTGTTATAGTATTGTATTAGCTGATAAATGAACTGTCTGTACTAGTATATAAAAACTAAAATAGTGCATAAAGTTGTGTCACATACTAAAGAAATAACACTGAGTGTAATATTTTAATTGTAGAGAATTCTAATTTCTGATATTTACATTTTTATTATACTCAACAATATAAAATTGATTTATTTAAACAGAATTTTTATTATGCTGGCATCCTGTTTAAGTCCTGTAAGTCTCCATACATTACACACTAATAGTGTAAGAAGTAAACATTAATTTTAAATAAAAAAATTGGTCATGTGTTACAAAGATTGAGTTATAACTCTGTAGTTGAAAACACAATAAAAAATTACAACGTTGAAAATATTTGTGAAAGAACAGAAATGCAAGGGAGGTTTCAAGTTAAAATTTTAGAACTAGCCCTTAAATAAAAGTAATGGATGAAAAAGTAATAAAAAAACACAGCGTGTGAGACAAACTTACCAAAAAACAGATGGGATTAAACAAAATGTTAATGCTGTATACTAACCAATGTTTGCATGACGCAGTTCTTTCAACAATGAAACTTCTCTGATTGCAGTACATGGTGCTCCTTCTTCATGCTCCAATCGAATCTCTTTCAGTGCTACAAGGTTGTCAGTTAGGCGAGATTTCCCTTTGAACACAGTTGCGTACGTACCCTGGATAAAACAAATACTCTACATGAAAAATCTGAAAGTCATAAAAAAATTATTCTATTTTCAAAACAGAAAACTTAATATTCTTCCTTAACCCCTTCAGTGTTAAATTTTTTTATGTAATTTGGTTGAAAAAAAAGCAGGTTTTTTTATTATCCTTTCCAATTCTTTGTTTATTTTAGGAATAAAAAATAATCTTAACACAATTGTTTCAAAAAAATTTAAATCACTATAATTATTTGAATTTTATGTTTACATGTTATGCTGAATAAGCTATTTTTGGAAATTATTACTGAAATAAGCATTTCATTCAATATTTTCATTAGTTAAACAATACTTACATCATCATCATCATCATCATCAACAACATCAACATAATCAACAACATCATCAACATCATCAACATCATCAAATTCATCATCAACATCATCAACATCATCATCATCATCATCATCATCATCAACAACAATTTCAAATACCTTTAAAAACAAATTTCAATAATACTTTCATATGTGTATAAAAAGTAATAAATGTTTTATCTCTATTGACTCTGATAAATACCATTATTTTATAACATGCTATCCATTGTTTTATATATATTTGAATAAAAACATACTTATTCAACAAAGGTATGTTAACACTGTAGGTAAACAGTTACTTTCCAATCTAGAAATACAATGTAAATTAATTCTAATAAATTAATAAATGCAAAGAAATATTAATATATAACGTTAAAACTTTTGACATGATTTACTTATAAATAACTTAGGACTACATGACATTGTGCAGTAATCCTTTTGAAGGTTACAGATAAATAGTTTAACAAACATACAAGTGGCATTTCACTTGGAAATAGTAGTTTTTTTCAGGACATTGTTTTTCGAATTAAAATAAAAAAAAATTATTTTTCTGCAATAATATTCATAAGTTTGTTTTGGTGTGGTAAAGCCTGAATCAGGGTGCAACACACAGGCCTACATCACACTCGGGGCAGAAGTACCTGCTCTCTCTTCTTACCCTCTTGCCTTTATCGTCTCTCTTAGAGCAGCAAACCGTACATTGTCTTGTAGGCGTTTTCTTTTTCTCGGTTGGTGGAATAATTTCCAGGAAATGGCGCTCTGTCAACCTCAGTGGATTAGAGTATTTCCTGGCCTTCCACCACGAGAAGAAAATTCTTGGGAGTGGTATTTCTCAAACATTTTTTCTACAACAAGTAGCCTGTATTCCAAATGAGCAAGACGGCCACCAGACTTCATGTACAAAACAAATGAGTTCCACAATGCCTGTTCAAGCAGGTGGAAAAAAATTTTTTTGTAACATTTGTAACCAAATGCTGGTCCACTCGATCAACACCACCCATGGTCTGGTTATAATCTATAACGAGTTTGGGTTTCATTACCGTATCATTTCTTCTTTTCATATTTACCATCTCACTGTTGTGGATGGTCGAGAGTAAGCAGATACCCTTCTTATCTTGCCAGCGAATTACTGTTACCCTCCCACGTTGTGCTGCTACTATTTCCCCCTTCTTTAGCTTCTTCTTGTTTTTCACACTGGGAGGCATATCTTTACGAGACAATTTGACAGTCCCATATGTGTCAGTCTTGCGAATAATCAGCATATCTGCCAGTTGTGGTGAGGTGTAAAAATTGTCGGTTGTGACACAGTAACCTTTGTCCAACAAAGGCTCTACCAGCGCAAGAACAATTTGAGAGGACACTGGAAGATTCTTGTTTTTACTTTCAAACACTGTTCCTTTTCCAGTATAAACAATAAAATTCCAAATATACCCCGACTTTGATTCACATAACATATATGTCTTTATGCCGAATCTCGCTCTTTTTTGGGGGATGTACTGAATCCACCCAAGTCGGCCTTTGTACAGCATTAGGCTCTCGTCAATAGTGATATCTCTATCAGGTGTGTACAATGCCATGAATTTTTCATTTAAAAATTTCAATACCGGCCAAATTTTATTTAGTTTGGGACAAGGGTGCTGTTCTGGGTCATATGAAGCATTGTCAAAGAAATGAAGATATTTTTTCAACAACACAAATCTCCGGTATGACATCATTCTTGGGAATATGGGCGTGCTCAACAATGGATTTTTACTCCAAAAAAGTCTTTGTTCTGGCTTATTTACAATACTTTGCAAAATTGTTACAGCAAAAAATGTTCGAATTTCATTATTTGTGGTTGGATGCCACTGAGACCTAAGTGGAGAATTGGCTGGTTTATTTTGAAGGTACTGATCTGCATACAAATTTGTCTCTTTTGTAATCAAGCTTATCAAATCGTCATCGAAAATTTGTTCAAAAAACTGCAAGATATCTGCGGATGGATCAACTTCAAAATTTAGTTTTGAGTCAGACATAAAATTGAATCTCGGAGGAGAAGGAGGTAGCTCACCTTCAGTGTTTACTTCACACCATACCCGAACATCAGCCAAATCAAGTGTTTCAGCATCTACTTCTTCACTAATTGCACTTGAAAATGACGATTCACTACCTGAACTACTGTCAAAATCGTTTGAATCACTGTCACTTTCCATGGTAAAATTGAGAAAAAATTATTTACCCGTACATCAAAAATACTATGTAATGCTCACGAAAAAGGTATTTATCATGTCTATTTGCCACAATTATATATATAATTTACAGGCAGAAAATGTACTACAATCTGCACAAAAGTTAATATAATAACTCACCTTCCCTAAAATTAATTATTTCCGCGAACGTAATATAAACATGCAAGCAAACAGTGCAATACCTAATAAGCACAGCCGAAAAAATAGCGGGAGTTATCTGCTACTGGCTGCTATCGGATACATGCTGCTATCTGTAGGATATTGAATAACTATACACTATGTATACGCTAGTGTGATCTGTTAGGAGACAGAGCAACTAAATAAGGCCAAATAATCGCCGCGGTAAATGATGTTTCTTTCCATGTTCAAAACAAGTGCTGCTATCTAGCGAGGAAACGTAGAAACACATTTCAATATACGCTTAGGCTGCTATCTGGGGAATAAAGAGTAAACTAATTCCATAAAGAAAAGGAGAACGAATTATCTCGGGGAAAATAAAAATTTACACACACAATTTCGCTGAACCCGAGTTATCTCGGGCAGATTTTTTTAGGAACTCTTTGTTATCCCGAGTTAACTTGGGCAAATGCATTAAGAGGTTAACAGACTTCAAACAACCCTCATAAGTCAGTGGTAGATTTTTTCCCAGAAGATGTAATTTCATCCCATGAAAGTAATGACCAGAATGGAGGAACTCCAGCACTCAAGACCCCTCCAATCCATCATTGACCCCCATCACCCGTATATATATAGATATTGATATATGATGTCAGTATATACCAACTGACATTGACATAATTATATGCCATTTTCTTTATTTTTTTTTTAAATCTTTTTCTTCATTATTAATAGTACATGTACCTGCGTAAGCCATTAATATTGGTCAAAGAACGTTTCAAAGTACAACAATTTACGGCATTCTCAAATGTTTCTCCAGGTTTCTAAACACAGGAATGTAGCTAGAAATTTTTCAGTGTAGGCTATTTTAGGTATACTTATCAAGAGGTACAAGAATCAAGGAAAGACTTTTGTAAAATTTACGTACTTATATCACCACACTTGAAACCACTATATATTTAAACTTTATGATTGGTTTTTGGTTGAGAAGCACTTTGAGATTCCCGTTAATTGTTTGCTATCAGTCACTTCGTTGTGAATTTGAACAAAAGTATAACTGGTGGAGTTTGAGTTGAATTTTTGGGTTGGGTTAAAGGTATTTTTCAAAAGTTAATTTTAAGTGTTTAGATTACAGTGGCAGTTTTTGTCATGATAATTTTGCATTTTTTTACTTTTATTTCAAACAAATTCTTCCTTTTTTATCATGAAGATGAGGGCCCTTCACTGCAATATGAAGTAAAGAATCCAGTGCTGACTCATCAAGTCTGTTCCATAAGTCCCTTTTTATTAGCTTCATTTGAGAGAAGTTTCTCACACAGTCAGCTGAGTGAAGCAGAACGACTCTGTATATCGGTGGTAACTTAGCGCAATGTTAGGAAACAAACTTGTGACAGTTCTGTCGTTGCAATGGATTTCTTCTTGTGATAATGAACTATACGTTGCTTGATTTCACACCATTCTTGTTGAAATTGTTTTTAAGACAAAATTTTACAGACAGCATTTCAATTTATTTTGTTCCATAAGTACTAAATAAATGGTGAAGTGATGATGGAAGATATGATGGATCAAAAATAAAAAAAATAAAAACAGGTAAATACTATCCCCATCAGTAAACATTGTCTGAATGGTTTCAATGAGTGTATTAAGATACTGCAGTTTCATGTTTTTGAACTAAACACACCACAGGAATTTGGTTTCGAGTGATCTGAAACACCTTTACTAGAGCACATTTCCAAGTAAGCAACTAATTCACGCTTAACCCCTTAACATATTAACCCGAGTATATTCGTTTTTTTACATTTGGCACGTAATTATTAACCCGAGTTTACTCGTTCGACTAACAAAAACGTGTGTCTGATTATATTATTTCGAGTTTTCTCGAATGAGTTACATGAGCTCTCGCTAGATGTCGTGGTAGGTATTTTCAGCCTTTGAAACAGACTTCCAGTAGTTTTATGTTACCCACTAGATGTCAGGGCAGATTCGATCCATCACGGTACCCTACTTACACGCGTTCGCCGTTTGTGTTTGAAAAATTGTACATTAGATGTCTCTAATAGTACTATTATGAATTTATGATGTTCCCGCCAATGTTTATATATTTTAGCTGAGGTGTCAACATTACTGTAATGTGAATAATAGAAATTGTTCAAAATGAGTGATTCCGACAGTGAAGGAAGCGACGTGAGTGATCTTGATAAATTGGGATCTGATAGTAGCGACAATTATAATGACATTTCAAGCTCAGAAGAATCAGGTAGTGAAGAGATATCTGGCAGAATGTGGTGTGAGATAAACTGTAGTTTGCCAACTATCTCTCCTCCAAGATACCCATTTACAGGTAAACCAGGCGTCAATGTAAATGTAAATGTTGACGATAATTTTCTTCGTTATTTTCTCTTATTTTTTGATAATGATTTGGCTGAACTCATAGCTACAGAAACGAACTGTTTTGCATCACAGTACATTCAAACACATCCTCAAACAAAATGGAAACCAACAAACAAAGAGGAAATCTATGTTTTTCTTGCACTAGTTGTGGCTCAAAGCATAGTCAAAAAACCTACATATCAAATGTACTGGGCTAAGAACCCAATATTTGACACACCATTTTTTAGGAAAACCATGCCATTTCGCAGATTTGTTCAGCTGAAACAGTTTCTTCATTTTGTGGATAATGAGTCATATGATGCAGCCACCCATCCAAACCCTAAACTGAACAAAATATGGCCTATATATATTCATTTGCAAAATAAATTTTCTGAACTTTACACTCCAGAAAAAGATGTCACAGTAGATGAAAGCCTTATGTTATATAAAGGGCGTCTAGGTTGGAAACAGTACTTACCTCTCAAAAGGGCGCGGTTCGGAATAAAGTCATTCATGTTATGTGAATCATCAAGTGGATGTGTATATTCCTTCGTAATTTACACCGGACGAGGAACCAATTTTGATGATGAATACAAAGGCTTGCCAATGTCGTCACAAGTAGTTATGTCATTAGTGAAACCTCTTCTTGGGAAAGGTTATTGTGTCATTACTGACAATTTTTATACCTCACCACAGCTATCAGATATGTTGCTATCACATCGAACCGATTCTTATGGGACTGTGAAAACGACAAGAAAAGAAATGCCACCAGAATTGCGGAAACAAAAATTGCCGAAAGGCAGTGTCATTGCTTTCCAAAGAGGTAAACTATTGGCATTGAAGTGGATGGACAAAAAACCAGTCACAATGTTGTCTACAATCCACAATTCTGAAATGAAAAGTGTTACAATCTATGGACAACAGCACATAAAACCACAAGTTGTGTTAGATTACAACAGTACAATGGGAGGTGTGGACATTGTTGACCAGCGCACAACAGACTATGCAGTACCCAGGAAGAGGGGGAAAAAATACTATAAGAAGATTTTTTTCCATTTAGTGGACCTAGCAATATGGAATTCATTTTTGTTATATTCAAAGTTGGGAGGGAAGCAGTCACATTTGGAGTACAGAGAGGCTGTTGTCAAAAATTTGATTGAACAGTTTCACAAGCCAACAATGTCGCCAGGACGAGGTAGGCCTGGAAAATCAACGAATCCACTGAGAATGACTGAACGTCACTTTCCAGCTACGATCCCGCCAACTGACAAAAAAAGCAATCCTACACGCCAGTGTGCAATGTGCAGCAGGGTTACAGATGCACGGGGGAAAAAAATACGGCGTGAAACACGGTACATGTGTGAAGACTGTGGTGTGCCACTGTGTGTAGTGCCGTGCTTCAGAGTTTATCATACAACAGCAGACATTTAGGCAGAAATTAGTTAGGCTTACAGTCAGAGTGAAATGCATTCAAGAATAACTTCACAAATGTCAATACAGACTCGTGACATTATTCAGCTACTGTATTCAAATAAAAATTCTTCTATTTATTGTGCTGTGAAAAAAACTGAATGTCTCACATAAAAACTTTGTTTTTTGTAAAGAATGACATCCTTGACATTACAATGATTTTTTTTTGTATTTGTGAATGTTCAGCTATTGCAATTAGTGTATACTGTACAAACCTTGTGAGGTAAATTTTTATACGAAGATCTATTCGGACTGACAACATTTACATATCATATGTACATATTTTGTTTTTCATGTTATTCAGGCAATTTTATAAAAGTAGATGTAATTTTGTAAAAGAAATATGGTATGTTGCAAAAGTTATTTCATTGGTTTCTATGTAAGCTTATACTATATCTGGCTAATGTTATAAATATTTTTAGTAATCTTAGTGAATATTAGCACTGACGAGTATACACGGGTTAGGAAACCAGTGTCCATTCAAAATGACATGATGGTGTGATAAATGTGAAATTTTAATGTATTTTGTGTGGTATGTCCATTTGCATATTGAATAGGTAAAATATATTGCTGCACAAATGTGATTTTCAGATAACTACTTTTGAGAAATAATTCTAACCATGCTGAACATTACTAATGTTGTTATAATAACTTCCAATTTGTGTTAAATGTTTTTATCTAAATATTTATCTATTTAATTATATTCCATAAATATTTATAATGTATTTACATATATTTCAGCAATGACGAGTATACTCGGGTTAGTAAAACAGTGTGCATTAAAAATTACATAATTTTGTAAAAAATGTAAAAACGTATGTTTTACATGTGGTACGTTTATTTGCATATTAAAAACAATAGATAAATGCAAAAAAACCAATTTTAAAAAATGGTTTTTTTAGACACATATATCTAGCCATAATATATATGTTAAGGGGTTAATTAAGCTCTCAAATCATTTAACCTCTTGAGCTTTGTGATGGTTGAATCTAAGAATGATCTGACAACACTGAGGTCACCATTCTCTGTTTAAACCATTTTGAAAGTCGGTTCATTATAGAAAGTTTACTATAGATAAATAACAAAGTAGCAACAAATAAGTGCTCAGATGCATATGAATGCAGTCCTCTGACCCTTGCATCACTACTTTCTTTCTTCAGATTCCCTTTCCAGGCATAGTACAACTATGGAATAGATATCCTTCCTTCGAAGAACACATTCTCCGTATTGCAGCCACCTATGTGACTAGGTTGCTTTACATTGCCTTATGGGTCCTGCGGAAATGAAGTCTGCAATTCACGAAATCCAGTACTTCTAACAGAGCTATTTTGATCAAAGTCAAATATCTGCCTCATGATGTCATAAAAATATTTTTACTCCAGGTGTCTTTATAAGCTACTTGGGATACAGCCAACTTCAATATCTGGCCGGCACAAAGGACAACTATGACTTCACATGTGTTGACAATTGCCTATTTTTGTTGAACCTTTTTTACAACACCATTATTTTTACCTGTAAGAACTGGTGCATCATCTGTCCCAATACCACTAATTTTGATAAACTCAGATCCTTCTAAATATCTAATAACCACATTTGCAATGTTAATTGAGTTGTGCAATAGCTAGAGTATCAGGGATATATGTTTCAATGGAACCAGAGTCCCTGCTTCTTCGTTTTAACAGCAAAGAACATCAAGAATTTTCAGAAAACAGTTCTGTAGCAAACCATTGCTGTCAAACATGCATGCAGAACCAACTGTTTGACCACACTTAATCTGCAGTCTCATCAATCACAAAACAAAAAAAGATGAATTTCATAATTGGTCAGAAGTTTGGTTTTCAACTATAGTGGACATACTAAATATTGTTTCCTGAATAGATGTTCTGCTAAAATATTTGGCATGTTTGCTACTTGAAGAGTATCTTTAATGGGAACACCAGGAAAAATGCTAAATCTAAAAGAATTTCTAAGTTATTTGTGTGAGGGATTTTCTTCTTGCATTATAAAAACAGTTATCATGGTGTCTACCAAATTCTGGCTTTTTCTCAGTTTCCCTGATACATTTTTTATTAGTTTTCTTGATTATTTGTAATACTGAAGTTACGCCTGTAACAGAGGAGTGTTGATAACACGAGCAACATGCTGTGGGTGACTCGTTATGACATCAAAATACACTGATAGACAGTGTAAACCCGACTGAGATAACTGAGGAAAAGAAATGCCTTGATTTTTGGTGGTTGCATCCAGCACAGTTCATTTTATTAAAAATTTGGTCACCATACTTTCACAATGCTACATTATGCATTGAAAATAACCACCAAAACAAGTAATTAACAGCCTATTAAATCTAATGGCAATTTTTATGTAACTTAACACACCCAATGATCTATTGTAACATAAATCACGTCAACATGTTCATTAAGAAGAAGTAACATGGTTATTCATGGTTTACATTTGATTTCTGAAAAATTCATTTTTGATTTGTGTTACTTGTGCCGTTAATTAGTAAATTCGACACGATATATTTTAAATTTTTATTATGATTTTAAATTTTTTTTGTGTGGAAATTTTATTTGCTCTACTATAGTGTAATTTTAATTTGTTAGTCTGGTGTACTCCTCTGAGTTAAACTTTGTCTCAGTGCTCTGAAGCCCCTTTCCCATCGGCGTATCGGATATTTTGCTGGCCTAATCTCTGACTGGCGGACAGCTTACCGTTTCCCCCGCCTTCAGTCACGCCTCAAGCCTGTAATATCATTTCTCTTCGTGACCCTAACTGCATAGACAAGCCTGTAGCTTGCAGGCGACCAGTTCTCAGAGACGAGCTGAGATTGGCCTTTTTCATCACGTATTAGTGTTATGTTCGCTCCTCTGCAGCCACGACGGGACGTAGTTTCCCAGCAGCTTGCATATTACCCCCACCCCCCCCCCCCCTTCTCAGTTCCAAGTAAGACCAATGACCGGTCGTAACCCCCTGGACAACAGTGACCGTTCCCAAGGTCTCTTAAAAAAAACGTGCGCGCTAAAACTGAGCACAAGCGCTACCTAGCGACCAAGTCGCGAACTTCTCCGCTAGCCTACCCTCTAAGGCGCCAAAGAGCAGCACCTGCTCTCCCTTGAGTTATATGGACGCCGTGGTCGAGTCGATTGTTTTCAACTCAGACCCCCCCCCCGACAGATTTCTCTACTGTCGCCCAGTGATGCCAACTTCAAAACTACGGCCAGAGTTTATTTCCGCCCGCATTCGGGCAAGTTCGGAATCTTTCGGCGGCCCAGACCCCCCCTCCACCTGTAAGAGCCGGGGACCACTTTTAATTACGAGACGCGGTTTGCCGCGAGACAGATCACTTCGCGCAGCGACTGCAGACGGACCGTTTGATTATCGGCGAGTCGACGAGACTATGCAAAACTTCCATCCGGCCGCAACCGACTATGTAGTCGCCTAAATGAGGGATGCTATCCCTATAATCTTTTTCAAGTAGTTTAGTCCGTCTGCGTTGTATAAAATGTAATAGTTATTTTTTTTAGCTTTTATTTTTTTTTTGAAATTAGAAATCATCCGCGTCCTGCCGCGCAATTCGCGAGCTCCAGACCCTGGCTGACTCCACGACTGCAGCGTGCTGGGCAACTCCCCTGTTTTGGTGAGTGATAATTCGCGACCCCCCCCCCCCCCTTTTTTTTTCCCTTAAATTTTTTTTGGGCATTTTCTGCCCCATAGACTGCCTGTATACAAGTTCTAATCAGTTTTGATTTGGACTGTTGCAGACAGGGTCGATGACGTGGAGAGACTGATTGCTCTCATCTCGTGGCACCCCCCCTTCCTGTTCCGTGGGTCACATTAGAAGAAACTTTTCTACTACCCGACGTGATCGTTTGAAGACCCCGGGTGGTAATGTAAATTCAACATTTCCCCCTTACCTAGCTACGAACTATCTTAAGCGGATGACCAACCCACCAGCGACCAGTGTTTTCCTCAAGAAAATGTAGAACGAATAGAACTAATTATCAATGTAATCATCGGACCCATCCAATTTTGGATGTGAAACTTATAATGCAAATGTTTATATTTCAAACTAAGAATGTAAATTGTTTTAAATAATCGCGGGCCGGCCCATTTTCGTTTCTCTTTTTGTTAATCTTTGAAACTTGTTAAAACCTTTTGTGTGTAAAATAATGGAAACAAGATAATTCATCAGGGCAAATAAAACAGGGAAACTATAGATCAAGTTAATCGTGTAGTTTTTATTTATTGATTTTAACGATCCCCCAACTTCCTCCTTGCTTGTTACAGGAAGTTCCTAAATTTTGTTTGTTCCCCACCTCGTGTCGCCTCTGGTAAATCAATTTATTTAACTTATTTTTTTTATCCAGCAAGTTTCCAAGGCTCCTTTTAATTAATTCAAAATAATTCAATTTTGAGGCACGAGGGGTGTTACAACTTGGTAGCAGAGCATGGTTTCCTTGGTCTATAGGCATACCTGAATTATATAAGCATATCTAAAATTAAAATAAAAGTAAAAAAAAATTTTTTTTTAAATTAATTTTTGATAATAGCAATTTTGTAATAATATTGTAAACTGATCGCTGGTACACCCCGTAGTTATATTGAGTTAAAATTTATCTTGAGTTAAATTTCCGTGTGGACTTAGGCTAGCGCGTAGCGCGCGAGACGTCCCCAAGCGGTCCCCAGCTGTCCCGACAGCGGCGCAGTTATCAGACGTGACACACACAAGGTTACAGGCACCCCCCTGCCCCCTTTCACCCCGCCCGACGGTCGGTGCCATCTTATCGCGTACGTGCTTGCGCGCTCGTGCGGACTCTCCCCCCCCTCCTACGCAAGTCCCGGAGGTCGCTTACCTCTGAGAGAGACGCCAACAGACGTACCAACTCATTCGTCTGCCGGCAGCTATAGTTAACTTTTTGTATTCTGGGCACATACTTCCGACCCGTCGGAGCAACTACGATATTATTAAGCTAAGTTAAATAAAGAGTGTATTGTGTAGAATTTAAGGTACTGTTTCAACCATAGTTTTAAGCCTTTGTTGGTTGACCAATCAACGTAAATTTTGTGTATATGTTTTGCTGTCCTCGTAAGACTGGACCAAGCTCCACCTACGAAAGGGACACAATGCTCACGCCGGAGTATCTCCTCCGTGACGAGCTGGAGTACGAACTCCGATTTCGAGGTTTGTCAATCCTCGGTAACATGGGCATGCTCCGGAGAAGATTCCGAGCTGCGTGTGCCGACGAAATTCAACCACAAGTCACTAATCTCGCTGACTTGGACTATTTGGAGGAATTTAACTGTGTTTGTAATAAATTTCAGGAACTCTACAGTTACACTAATTCTATACGAGACGAGACAAATAGAAACAACATCTTACGTGCGCTAACTCGCTTGAGTCATATTGGCACGAGATTTACCAACCTCACAATAGTAGCCACTAAGAAATTAAATGGGATCTACCAAAAGGAGATCGAGAAATGTAGGCAACAGATTCCTGGTCTAAATTTCCAATTGCGGAGCAAACTAGCCGCAATCGACCAAAGAACACTTGAACCCGTAAAGGCAGTGGCAGGAGGAGTAACTGACAGTCAAGTACAGGAACCCCCAAAACAAATGCACACTGGAGGCAGCCCAGTCCCTACCCCACCTCCTTTACCCTCCCCACCATCCTCACCCCCAGTGACATCACGTCGCCGGGCATTGACTTCGACATTCACACCATCTCATTTTCCATCTGCGACTGTCATGGCGACTGGTACTCACCCGAGCACCAATGTCACCTTCGCCTATCCTACGCATTCGCTCTCAGCTCATCCTGTTTACATGCCCCAACCCATATACCTACCCTCCAACTCACCCGCCATTTTCAACCCCTATCATGAATTCCGGTCAGCCTTCTCATCCCTCCATACCTCTCCGGAAGCCCTTCCCACCTCCTCGGCCAGTGGAAGGTCAGTTTCGCCACTGATAGCCTTTCCTTCCACCCTGGCAGCTACGCTACCACAACCAGCCCCTCTGCACCCTGGTGGCAGGATAGAATCACAACTTCCTTACCCCAGCCCCGCCACCACATACCTGCCATTGGGCCCGCAGGTATACCAACTTCAAAACCAAACTCAACCTCCACCAGTCACACCTCACGCCTCTAATCTAGCACCGAACCCAGTACCTGTGGTTCCTACCTTCAATCAGACAACTGGAGGTAGTTTTTACGCTAAGATACCAAATCCCGTTGAAAGACTGCTGGCTAATTTTAAGGAAACCACGGGATTGGAGCCCAGGAGCCTAATCGACTTCCTAAAGAACTTGTTCAAAATCAAACAAAAGGCAAACCTTCCAGACAGGGAACTCCTAGAAGTTATTTTCCCCTTTACACAACCACCCTTGAGCGAGCGAGTGACGCTCGCCATTGAGCAAAATTATTCTTTTGATCAATTTCACGAAGATATACTAAATTATTTTATTCCAGCCCGTTTGATGACCAACATCAGGTTGGAATGGTACAACAGGCTACAACAAAGAAATGAAGCCTTACCTAATTACATAGCAGACATCAAACTAGCCGCTCAAATTCTTCGGTTGCGAGTGTCTGAGAGTGAGATAGTCTCTAACATACTTGATGGAATTAACCCTCAAGAAAGATCGCGGGCAGTTTTTCAGGCCCGACCACAAAATTTCACCGAGCTTGATCGCTTGTGCATCTCCAACACAAATGCAGAATACGCAGACCACCAGCGAAATCGAGAAGCTAATGTCTACGCCCACAACAATACCAGAATAACAGAAAATACACAGCAGTATTATAACAAAAATTCGCAACACAAAAACCGCAATGAACAAGTCGCTAAGCCTCAAAATAAAGATGAACGGATACCTGTCTGCAGGTACTGCAAAAAACCCGGGCACTACATTGAACAGTGTCGCGCAAAAAACTATCGCCCAAACTATCAAAATTCTCAGAATCCAAAAAACGTGTAAACCGCTGGCCAGAAAAAATTTTTTCTGAGCCAGCCATCCAAACAACCATTAGGAATTTTTCCCTTCACCAAGGCCCTAATAAAAATTACGAACAAAAAGTTCAACAAAACACCGCTTCCCCACACAGAGAAAAAAACAAAAGAAGAAAACAGAAACAAAGGCGAGCTAAGAAAGACAAAGATCGTCAAGACAAGCAAACGGAAAACTGTAACACGTTTAGGCCTATGTGCAGACAATGTAATTGTCCGCGAACCACGGACAAAAGAACATGTCATAATATTCTAGCTAATATACCCACAGTTTTGCCCTACGTCAACACAATAATTGGAAAACAAGAAGTTCCAGGCCTAATAGATACTGGATCCGTGCGATCATTCGTGTCAGGCCAGCTATTCAGGAAATTACAACAAGACCGTTTGACTCAAAAGGTAGAGCCAATAAAAATAAAGTGTTTTACAGCTGCTGAACAGCCTTTGAAGGTAAATCGTATTGTTTTTGTTAAAGTAAAAATCGATTTGTTTTCTTGGTCTTTCCCATTCTTGGTAGCAGATGATTTGGCCACAGATTTAATTTTTGGTTCCGATTTTATTGCAAAAACAGGCAAGATAATTGATTTGAAAGCACGAAGAGTTCACTTTAAATTTAACAACCAAGTTTTTGTTTCTTTTGTGTCACCTGACGCAAAATGTCAGAGCAAAGTAAATGCCATTCACACAGAGGCTAAAGGTGATAATAACATTTCACTAACCCATCTTAACTTTGAACAGAAACAAGAAATAGAGAAGTTATGCAGTAACTTTCCCGACGTTTTGAGTGAAAAATTAGGCCGCACCCATCTCACCCAATATGAAATTAAGCTTTTGGACAAAACCCCAGTTAGGTGTCACCCTTACCAATTATTAGGACCTAAAATGCAGATAATGCGGGATCACATACAAAATTTATTGGACAAAGATGTTATCGAACCTTCCACTTCCAGTTTCGCCTCCCCGGCATTTTTAGTACCCAAGGACCAAGGCCAAGGTCACCGCATGGTGGTCGATTTCCGCCGCGTAAATCGGCAAATTGAAGTAGAGATGACGCCATTACCAGATCTAAATTCAGCATGTCACTGGTTTAGTAAAGCCAAATTTTTCAGTGTGTTTGACCTAAATTCGGCCTATCATCAAATACCACTAACACCAGAGTCAAAACACGTCACAAGTTTCTGCGTTCCGTGGAATCTGTATCAATACAAGGTAGTACCCTTTGGCCTAGCCACAGGCGCCCAAGTGTTAACACGCCTTCTAGACCAAATTTTCGGCGACCTGAAATTCAAATTTGTTTTTAATTATCTTGATGATGTCGTTGTTTATTCAGAATCTTTTGAAGAGCATATGGCTCATTTGCAAGAAGTCCTTAAGCGACTACGTAAATCCGGCCTCACTGTTAATACAAAGAAGGTGAAATTTGCAGTGCAGGAAATTTCTTTCCTCGGACACCTGATTTCAAGTTGAGGAGTAACCATTGACCCTAATCGCACACAAGCGATAAAGGATTTCCAACCCCCTAAAGATGCTAAGGGCATTTCCAGGTTTATTGGCATGGCAAATTTTTACGCCAAATTCATACCTAATTTTGCTGAGCATGCAGCACCACTGAATGCTCTACGTAAAAAAAATTCCGTTTTCAATTGGGGTCCAGAACAGGACAAAGCTTTTGATTTTCTAAAACATGCAATAGCTAGCCCTCCAGTACTTAGAATGGCTGATTTCAGTAAACCTTTTATTTTGCAAACCGATGCATCCAGTGTGGCCATTGGGGCCGTGTTGTCACAAGAATTCAATGGCTGCAGGCAACCTATAGCTTTCGCCTCCCGCACCCTAACACACCAGGAGAGGAAAGCCTCCTCGGTATACGAACTTGAGTGCCTTGCCGTAGTTTTCGGCATAGATAAGTTCCGGCCCTATTTGGAACACAAAGAATTCCTACTAGAAACCGACAACCAGGCCCTTGCTTGGCTTCTAGCCCATCCGAAGCAACTAGGTAAATTAGGTCGGTGGATTGTAAAAATTGCTTCTCTCAAATTCAGCATCCAACATATTCGTGGTTCACAGAACATCATGGCAGATACTCTTTCTCGAATGTTCGAGAATCCTTCCAACTCCGAGATTCAGGAAAACAATCCTATGGCCTGCCACGCATTGCTCACAGATTTTCCGCTAGCCTTTTCGGATTTACGATCCCACCAAAATTCGGACCCGCAACTGTCCGACATAATTGCGCAAATAAACTCAGGTTCACCCCCAAAATACCACAAACTATCTAAGGGAATTCTTTATCGAAGAACTCAGCAATGTAAGAATTTTAAAATAGCCTTACCTCAAAATCTCAGGGACATGATTTTTCAATATTATCACTCATCACCTTTAGGCGCACATTTAGGCATCTTCAAAACTATTGAAAACATCCGCAAGCATTTCATCTGGGACGGAATGCATAAAGACATAACCCAGAGGGTCAAATTATGCAAGTTGTGCAATTTGAGCAAACCTGCCCAGAAAACACAATTCGGATTTTTGAGTTCCGATGTGGCCGAAAGGCCCATGCAAAAGCTTTTCATAGATTTTGTGGGACCCTTCCCAAGGTCAAAAGACGGAAATTCAATGCTTCTAGTATGCGTAGATGCATTCTCAAAATTTGTGTGGCTAATCCCTGTTAGAAGAGCCACGGCCGAAATCACCATTCGAGCCCTCCAAAATTATATTTTCAAAATATCCGGGGTACCTTCCATTATTGTTTCCGATAATGCCACAAACTTTAAATCGACTCAGTTCAAAAACATGTGTTTTTCACACGGGATTCAGCATGTGACCACGACTCCCTACTACCCCCAGCCTTCGCATGCGGAGCGTTTCAACCGAAACCTCCGGTCTGCTTTAATAGCATTCCATGCGAACTCGCAGGATAGGTGGGATTCCAATCTCGTGTGGTTGCAAATGGCTTTCAATTCCGCCAGACATGAAAGTCACAAAACAACACCGTTTGAACTCATGTTTACATACCAGCCCAACACCCCACTCTCTAATCAATGGACGTTAAAAGAGTTACTGCCAGACGACCCCAGGAACATTAAGGAAGTCTGGAGTAGAGCTCGTAAAAACCTGAACTTGTCCCACGAGGCAAGCAGGCAAAAATATAACAAAAAACGCTATCCCAATCCCTACAGAGTAGGAGATTTAGTGTTGTGCAGAGCACACACACTCAGCAAGGCGATCGACAAGAGGTCAGCCAAGCTTTCATATCGTTGGAATGGCCCCTGGCAGATCCAGCGATACCTCACGCCAGTCACGGTCGCGTTAGCCGACCCCAGCTCCGGCGAATATCGCGCGCGCGCACACATTTCTCAGTTTAAGAAAGTGCACCCCAACCTGAAATGAGGGCACTCTTCACTGTGTTTCTTTATACAAGGAACAGCGTTCCTACTACGGCATGCCATACTCAACCAACGTGTTGATATAAAAAACCTAGGTCATAATTATAAGTAATATAAAAAAATCCATGGTACTAGTTTATAAGAAATTTAAGTTAAGAAGTGTTACACTAAGTTGTCTAGTTTAAAGGGGCGCCCCTAATTCAATAAGTTATCTGTAAGTTTTAACTTTTAGTTAAACACGTAAGAATTGTTAGCCATTGTAAGTAGTTTACTACAGTAGATCCTGGTACAGGGTAAGTTTCTGGAACCCAGGTTTTTGGTGGCTCAAGTGGGCCACCCTGACTCCGTATTTCAGGGGGGGAGTATGTGCCGTTAATTAGTAAATTCGACACGATATATTTTAAATTTTTATTATGATTTTAAATTTTTTTTGTGTGGAAATTTTATTTGCTCTACTATAGTGTAATTTTAATTTGTTAGTCTGGTGTACTCCTCTGAGTTAAACTTTGTCTCAGTGCTCTGAAGCCCCTTTCCCATCGGCGTATCGGATATTTTGCTGGCCTAATCTCTGACTGGCGGACAGCTTACCGTTTCCCCCGCCTTCAGTCACGCCTCAAGCCTGTAATATAATTTCTCTTCGTGACCCTAACTGCATAGACAAGCCTGTAGCTTGCAGGCGACCAGTTCTCAGAGACGAGCTGAGATTGGCCTTTTTCATCACGTATTAGTGTTATGTTCGCTCCTCTGCAGCCACGACGGGACGTAGTTTCCCAGCAGCTTGCATATTACCCCCACCCCCCCCCCCCCCTTCTCAGTTCCAAGTAAGACCAATGACCGGTCGTAACCCCCTGGACAACAGTGACCGTTCCCAAGGTCTCTTCAAAAAAACGTGCGCGCTAAAACTGAGCACAAGCGCTACCTAGCGACCAAGTCGCGAACTTCTCCGCTAGCCTACCCTCTAAGGCGCCAGAGAGCAGCACCTGCTCTCCCTTGAGTTATATGGACGCCGTGGTCGAGTCGATTGTTTTCAACTCAGACCCCCCCCCCCCCCCGACAGATTTCTCTACTGTCACCCAGTGATGCCAACTTCAAAACTACGGCCAGAGTTTATTTCCGCCCGCATTCGGGCCAGTTCGGAATCTTTCGGCGGCCCAGACCCCCCCTCCACCTGTAAGAGCCGGGGACCACTTTTAATTACGAGACGTGGTTTGCCACGAGACAGATCACTTCGCGCCGCGACTGCAGACGGACCGTTTGATTATCGGCGAGTCGACGAGACTCTGCAAAACTTCCATCTGGCCGCAACCGACTATGTAGTCGCCTAAATGAGGGATGCTATCCCTATAATCTTTTTCAAGTAGTTTAGTCCGTCTGCGTTGTATAAAATGTAATAGTTATTTTTTTTAGCTTTTATTTTTTTTTTGAAATTAGAAATCATCCGCGTCCTGCCGCGCAATTCGCGAGCTCCAGACCCTGGCTGACTCCACGACTGCAGCGTGCTGGGCAACTCCCCTGTTTTGGTGAGTGATAATTCGCGACCCCCCCCCCCCCCTTTTTTTTTCCTTAAATTTTTTTTGGGCATTTTCTGCCCCATAGACTGCCTGTATACAAGTTCTAATCAGTTTTGATTTGGACTGTTGCAGACAGGGTCGATGACGTGGAGAGACTGATTGCTCTTATCTCGTGGCACCCCCCCTTCCTGTTCCGTGGGTCACATTAGAAGAAACTTTTCTACTACCCGACGTGATCGTTTGAAGACCCCGGGTGGTAATGTAAATTCAACATTTCCCCCTTACCTAGCTACGAACTATCTTAAGCGGATGACCAACCCACCAGCGACCAGTGTTTTCCTCAAGAAAATGTAGAACGAATAGAACTAATTATCAATGTAATCATCGGACCCATCCAATTTTGGATGTGAAACTTATAATGCAAATGTTTATATTTCAAACTAAGAATGTAAATTGTTTTAAATAATCGCGGGCCGGCCCATTTTCGTTTCTCTTTTTGTTAATCTTTGAAACTTGTTAAAACCTTTTGTGTGTAAAATAATGGAAACAAGATAATTCATCAGGGCAAATAAAACAGGGAAACTATAGATCAAGTTAATCGTGTAGTTTTTATTTATTGATTTTAACGATCCCCCAACTTCCTCCTTGCTTGTTACAGGAAGTTCCTAAATTTTGTTTGTTCCCCACCTCGTGTCGCCTCTGGTAAATCAATTTATTTAACTTATTTTTTTTATCCAGCAAGTTTCCAAGGCTCCTTTTAATTAATTCAAAATAATTCAATTTTGAGGCACGAGGGGTGTTACATACTCTAATTCTGACAATATTGTATTTTGGATTATATTAAAGAATAAGTAAATTAGTGGGTAGTATATTTACGGAAGCTATAAAGCTTTGTGCTTATTTATTTGAATTCATGTGCCCCTCACCCTCTGAAATAAGTCCTAGTGGCAATATACCTACAGCATACTTTACAATCGCATGTACCCAAGGTTAGTAGAGAGAGGTTGCCTCGATCGCTTGCGCATCGTTCTGCGCATCGCGTCACTTGCAGCCCCGGCTCGGCTTGCCAGCCCGTCCGCTCCTATCAGTTACTTAGTTTACAAGCACATCTGCTCGTAATAACGTGTCAAACTACAGCGTAATGCAGGGGGAGTTATTGTTGTGAGGAGTTAAATTGAGAGTGCGTGTGTTATAAAATGTTAGTGATGCTTATATCATAAGTGCACAGGTGCTTCGTTAATTATAACTAGCAGGCAAAATGTTAAGAACACGAATTTAAAGTGAATTTGTTTTGTTAGGCTAAACGCTGTTAAAAAGTTGTATTTAAACATTAAAATGCCAGGTACGCGGTGTACAGTGGCTGTGTGTGCAAATAATTTGGTAAAAACAAAATCTTTACCTGAAACAAATCATATAAAATACCATCGATTCCTACGCGATGATCATCTGTTGAAAGTGTGGGTTCAGAAATGCCGACGTGATGGTGAGTGGAATCCAAAAACAACTTACATATGTTCAGAGCACTTTACAGATGATGATTACGAGCCTGACTTGAAAGCTTAGTTGTTAAATACATGCGCTAAAAGACGTCTTAAACCAAATGCTGTACCTTCATTAAAACTTGGAATTACAACACCTGTAGAAACATGGGAAAGTCGTGTGCGCTGAGAAGACCGAGTTAAATACAGGGAAAACAAAAAAAAAGTTATGTAAATTAATCGTAGATTCAAATGAAAATGTAAGTGAGGAAGAAACATGTTCTTGTAGTCAGTTAAAGCATTCAAAGTCTTGTTCTAACAATGACTCGGTTGAAATGCTTAGGAAGGAAATCCAAATTCTTAAAGAAAATTTGTTTCTTGCTGAAAGAAAGTCAGTTTTAAATTTTGAAGTCATGAAAAAACTCAAAAAAGAAAAACGTAAATATTAAAAACAAACAAAAAACGTTCTTCGTTAGAGTACCGCATGCGGAATATTCTTTCAAGTGTTTTTTTTTCTTTCAAAAATCAAATTGACTTATTACTTTCGTTGAAAAAAAGAGTAAACTGGACCAATGAGGAAATAGCTCTCGCTTTCACTTTGCGTTATTTCAGTAAGCGATGTTATTTATTTTTAAAACAGAAACTTAACTTCCCACTGCCTCGACTTTCAACTCTTCAACGATGGGCATCTTCATTTGACATGAGAAAAGGTATCCTAGTAAAACATGTTTGAACTTTTCAATGTAGCACGTTCTTCGTTGCTAGACTTCGAACGCATTGTTGTTGTTTGACGAAGTAAAAGTGAAGAAAACGCTCGAGTATGATGCAAAAGAGGATGAACCGATTACACGAAAAACTGCTCTATTAATGTTATAAATTTATTTTTAAATCTAACTTCAGTTTATTTATAGTGCAAACATTCCCAAAACGTTTTAATGAGCTATGGCTACTATTATTAAACATTAAGAAATTGATATGCAATTATTTTAAATATTATAATCTTGCTGATAAATAAATATAAATAAACCATTTTGTTTACTAGTTACATATTAATAATATTAATTTTTTTTAAATTCATTGAATTCATCATTGATATTTTGAAAATTTTTACTGTCACTGAAAAAATATGTTGAAATTAATTATTCATCCTTGTTTTCAGTCACAGCATGTTGTCATTTGAAAAGCATATCAAAACGATTATAATTAACAGTAATCAACAAAGCATAAATGAAATACTATAAGTATTGCGTATCAGACATGTGAAACGAGCCGAGCTGATAAGAGAAAGCCGTCAGTCAGCAGGTGTAGTATTACGGTTGGGAACAGCGGGGCTGCAGATGACGTCAGAGCGGAGTGTCGGGCTGTCTACATTGTTCTTATGGGATCGAGACAACCTCTCTCTACTAACCTTGGCATGTACCTTGTATGCCGGCAGGCAAACTGCTTATTTATTTTAGCTACAGGTTTTTACACGCTCATGTTTAATTCAACATGTTCAGTTCCAGCTGACCGACTCAACAACGTCAAATGTATAATTAACATACTTGTTTACTTTGTGCCGTCTGACAGCGTGAGGTGTGTTCCAGCCACGTTTCACATGCTCGTCTATTAAAGGCCTTAAGACACCCTATGCAAAGTTGAGCCTTATCAAATTCACCAAACGAAAACAAATATAGTGAAAGATTGTTTAGCGAGTTTAAAAAAACATGTTTTATATTGCAAGGTATTTTACCCTTTGAGACACTACACCACCACCATCAGTGTTGATGTGTGACATCACCAGTTACAAGTAATCATTACAGACAGCCAAAGGAGCCTTGCTTCTCAGACGGTTAGCAAATTTGTATGGAAAGAAAGACATATTTTTCATTGTGCAGCTTGCCGCTGTGATTTATACATCAAGTACTAGTACATATTTTCTACAATAATACTAACACACGTGCCACCAAAACACTCACACAACACACACATGCACACAAACACACACAACAAAACACACACGCACCAACACACACACCAACACACAAAACCTCACACACACCCACACACAAACCAACACACATAATAAAACACATACAAACCAAAAAGCACACACACCAAAATACAAACACACCACATACAAACACACCAACACACCACACATACCAAAGACAAAAGACATATAACAGTCGACACATAACAGTCAACACAACATACACAACACCAACACAAACCAACAAATACAACACCAACACACAGACACACTCACCAAAAATTACACCAAACCACACATTAACACACCAACACACACACTAATACACCAACACACACTATAACAAACCAACACACGAACCCCAACACACCAACAAACCCACCCCAACATATCCACACCCAAACACACATATACCCCAAGCCCAACACACCCAAACCTCGCAACACACCCACACCTCGCAACACACCCACACCTCGCAACACACCCCCACCCCAACAAACACAACAAACACACCTCCACCTCAAAACACACACCAACACACATACATCCTAACAGACACAGAAACACACACAACCTAAACACAGACATCCCAACACACACAAAACACACACAAATATTTCATGAATTGAGATTCTGGGATAAACATGCAACCATAGAAAACTGCTTATTGCTGATGTACACCACCGTGTATCCTACATGTAATAGTAGTAACAGATATTACACTAAACTGCGACCTCGAACAAACAAACTGCTGCGCAAGTAACTGTCACACAGAATTTATGTGTACTTAAATAACGATAGTTACAAGGAAAACTAATATATAAAACCCTGTTGTTATGACCCCTCATGGTTCCTGGGATAGGGTCGTAATAAATATTTGGACCGATTGACTCACACCCGGCCCCTATACGTCAAAATATTACTTTTTTTTTTACCAAGTCCATGTTCAGTCATCTCTAGCACGAAGTGGACAACTTTTCAAAATCAAATACAAATTTATTTTAATAGTAGACCGTAGACATCTTCCGAAAAGGAAAAGATACCCTGGAAAAGCATATTCGGCTAACAACTGTCACCAATACGAGTACAAACACTGTGCAATATGTGACATAACTGTATATTTTAATGAGCGCCAAGTCCATTTGACACAGATTTCATAAGGAAAACAATATAAATTTTCCTTAAAATGTTGGTTTATTAGACGTGATCCATAAATACATAAAACTCCAAAGTGTTCATGAAGGTTAAGCGCAGTGACATCACTTTGTTATCACTCATATGAATGGACGAGACGTGGAATGTTTTGAAGGTTGTACACGTCAGTGTGTGCCGTGTTTGGCAAATGTTTTTTTTGCACTGTCACATTGCATCCTATGTGTCACACCATAATGCTACTATGATTCCAGCAAAATGTGTTCACTCACGAAGACATTAGCTTTGGACCTGGTCACGTGGAAAAAAAATTAAGGGAGTAAGTCTTGCCCACCGTAAAGAGGAAAGCAATACTAACACAACTTAACATTCTAGGAATCATCTACAAATTCACTGCTTTTTCCCAGTTAGTTCACAGTCAATTCAAATCCATGTCATTTAACCAGTTTACCTGGTTTTCACGGTTGGTAGACTCCCTGAAGCATGAAAAAGATTTTATGAGTTCTTATTCACAAATACTTAGCTGAATTTGATCACCAATGGAGGAAATAGATTGGACTACAATCTAGTGTGACAGAATCATGTGTGAAGCACAATTTTCATACCTCAGAACACTTTCCAAGTGCAAACAGTGTGCCTATAGTTTTAGTCCATTTATCCTCATCAAAAAGTGTTTTATTAAATTCCTTGCAAAACAAACAAAAATCATTTAGCATCTATATCATAAACAAGCCATGCTCTGTTAACCTTCTATTCGAATCAAAAGGTTAATGCTCATTTTCTTCTTACTACATACAGACTTTGACTCTGCACTAGTAGAGCTAAGTTGATGGTCCAGGATCATAATCAGAAAAAGCTTCAGGTTTTTCTTACGTTTTCAGAATGATATCAAGTGCATTCATTGCATACATTTTCTTTCCGTGTTATTTCAGATGTCAATTCTGTTTCTGGCAGGATATTTCCACCATCTAGAAAATTTTCACATTTTTTCTTTGGCTAACAACTGAAGAATTGTGTTATAGTTTGGCTTGTCGTTAGATTTTTTGACATGATTTTACACGTGACATGTATTGTTTACATTTTAAATAGAGATTGCTCACATTAAGCTATGGAAAAAAAATCCAGCTATACCAAAGAGATGTTACCCACAAAGAAAGGAAGCCTTAGCCATCAGATTGACCTTATTTTCAAGATGGCCGAGTTATTTGCTGAAAATATACACCATAAACGCAGGGGGTGGCCACATAGGCATGATTATATGGTGACTGTGTGAAGCCTTTCTTTTCACCTAGTTGCTGCACCATATTGGTTAGATCCCAAAACATTGGCTGAAGTGTAACGTTTACACTGTGTGAACAGATTTAAATGATTATTTTTAACAACGGAGATTCTAATTTATGCTTACTAGCCATCATAAAAACGTTATGAAGCACCATTTTTGCAATATTATGGGCAAAACAATATGGTGATGGTGAGGTTAAAAAGTGACTTCAACTACATCATAGCATGCTGTCTCCAGACCATTTCTAACTCAATGCATAGTCTTCACAAGAGCACATTCATAAACTAGTGCATGTTACGTTGATGTCCAAGACGTATTCGCAAACTTGTTTTTTCCGAATTTACGTTTCGACGATGAGATTCAAAGTTTGTTGTTTACAGTGTTTTGGCCTTCTGCATGATTTTGAAATTCATTTTAGCAGCTATGCATTCCAATTTGGAAAATAAAAATGATTGTTCAATTTATTTAAAGCCATTTAACGAAATGCCACCAAAATTGAAATTAGGAGTGTGAGGTGGCATTTTCATGGTGTGGGTATAACCAACCCATGTCACGCCACGTAGCTACATTCCAATGGTAGTGTGATAATGAACTAATTAAAAAGAAAGGAAAAATTTTATTTGTAACTAACTACAATAATGACCTTGTTAATTGTGCAAAGTATAGTATTTTTTTATTTTGTGTGTTATTTTTAATGAGTACCTATTCTATAATTACTAGAAGATGATGTATAGTTAGTCTCAGGGAGGCATGAAATGAAATGAGAATCTGTTAGTTTTGTGTAAATATCACAACACTTAATATAACCAAAATTTCTATACCTTTGTGACATATCTTAACATGTAATTTTACCACAATGCCATTCAACATAAAGGACAATAAAAAGCTATATTGTTATTTTATTTCACTACTTTTAAATTTTCGTAAATATTATCCTGGAAAATACTGCATTCCGCTTAAAGCACATGTTTTCCTTATCAAATATAACTCTGTTTAAATCCCTCTCTGTCAGTATTAACGAAAAGAGATTGGAGATGGGGGCAGGGGTAACAATCGCAAAGGGGAGCATCAACTAAAAATTTTTTGCTAACCACTTATGTAAAAGATTCTATATTCGTAGCTTCTACTCAGGTGATATTCAAGAATTTCTACTTGCATTATAATGCAAACTTCGATAACCATATTTATTTTTAACCTAACACATGTGCTATGTGAGCTTGTACTGTTTGGTGGCACTTGCTCCACTTTATTTACCTTATAATTTCTTTTTTGTTTTAATGGTGAACTGGTTTCCACACTTTTTTTTTATTCAATTTGGAAATTATTAATTTAATATGTCATATTTAAATATTTAAAGTTTACTACTGGACAAAGTTGGAATTGTTTATAATAATTGTAATTAAGTGTAACTTAAAAATTTGTAACACAGCAATTTTGTTATTGTGCCAATGTAACTTAAAGTTTATTATGAACCATGATTTATTGTAATTTAATTATTTTAGTAAATATGTAAAAGAATAATTTCATCATCTGTAAGTTAATTCATTGTTTTGTGGTAAAAATATTGTCCAGTAATAATCAATATATATTGTATTTCCAAAATTCTTCTTCGTCTTGCCGTGAGCAAGGAAGGTCCTCTTTCAACACCTTGATGCCATGATTAAGTAGTGAGAATTCGTGTCTGTAGAAGTTTGGGAATTTAACATGCTTTGAGCATTGTTTTACCGCACTAAGTGGTGTGTTTTTCTGATCTATTAATGAGGAACGTCTGGTAATGTTTGTAATACCGGTCAAATGCCTATGTTATTTTGTCAA
This sequence comes from Bacillus rossius redtenbacheri, assembly GCF_032445375.1. NCBI lineage: Eukaryota > Metazoa > Arthropoda > Insecta > Phasmatodea > Bacillidae > Bacillus > Bacillus rossius. The sequence goes on from NC_086331.1 coordinate 74,329,386, forward strand.
TAGTGGTCGACGAGTACCGGCCATGCGGTTTACTTGAGTCAACCTAGTGCTGTGGAGTATGAGGCCGCATCTGCCAGGAAAGCAGTCATCTATATATTTTTTGGCATGATTTACTAACCTCAAAAGCATGTGTATAATTTTTTTTGAACTGAATCATGTAGGACTTTTTCATCTAAATTCTGCAACGCAACAAGCTAAATTCTTTTGGAACAACATAACCACAATGTTAACATAAAAACTATAATAATTAGAGAAAGAGAAATTGTGTAACAAAAAATTTAAGATATGTTTTTCATAAAAAAAAGCATTGCTAAAGACTTAAAAATATAAATATATAAATAAAAATTTAAAATGATTATGTAAAAGATGATACTCAAGAGATATTATGTAATTGATATGGCAAAGGTGTATAAGTAAAAATATAAAAAAAAAAAGAACAAATTATTTATTCTTTAAATAAATTATTTACATGAAATTATATTCTATTAATTAAAGACCCCAATTGTGTAAGTGTGCATGACCATTCAGCCAATGTTTTTGTCTCAACCAACCTCACATCAAAGCACTAAATTGAGCCTTGGTTCACGGGCTTTCAGTGTTGTCCTACCTTTCACTCTTAACCTAATTAGGTTATTGAGAGAGGTAGTTGATGGCGCAGCTAACAGGGTTCACTCATTTACACATACAGCTAATAAACTACAAGATTTCCATAATCTTAATTTTAATTACTTGGTTTGTAAACATGTCTTCATTTTGATTATATGTGTGTGCTAAGTGCTAGGTAGCCCTACATTCTAAATTCTGTAGTAGCATACAAAAGATGTTAAGTTCTTTTAGTACATTAATAATGATGTCATTATTGTAATAAGAACAAACGAAAGCTTATTAAATGGTGTAACTAAAAATATTATATGATGCTAAATTAATGTAAAATATAAGTGAGGAACTTCTTAAAACTTTTTAAGTTTCTTTTGAGGAACTGAAATTGGGACAAGTTCCATTTTAAAAAAAAAAAGTGTTTTAACTGGAACTACTTACTTTCTTAATGAAATTTCCCAGCTCTGGCCATGATTTCATTTCTATTAGAGAAGGCAATATGCACATACCTGGCCCAGCTTGTCCAATTTGGTATAAGTTTCCATGCGCCCAAAACCAATTTCAGACAAGGACTGTCGCCGGGTTGCCCGACTCAGAGGTATTTGGGTGTCCAGGCTCACATTGTGCTTGGCAATAAATGACTCTGGCAGGTGCAAATCAGCAGGCAGGGACAACCGCTTGTTCAGATCCTGCTGTAAATCAAACCCACAAACTCAACATCTGTTGTACATTATACAAAAGAACACAAAGCACGTTAAAAGATGATGATGATGATGAACAGTTAGTACATGATATATAGTCGAACATCATACGAAAGAACACAAAGCACGTTAAAGATAGGGATGCAAGTGTAAGAAACACTAGCTAAATAAATTTCACTGCTTGAGTTACACTATATCCTGATATAATTTCTTGGTATTTCCCTGGAAACAACAACTACAAAAAGCACTAAGTTATATTTTACTAATAGCTGAAGTACCCGGACCTGCATGGGTGAGGGAGATTTTTTCTTGGAAACTGGTTGTACATAATAAGTTTTTCTTTTAATTTAAACATCAAGTGTGCAAAATTACTTCAAGTAGTACTAAACTTATAATTAAGGTTTGGGAAACACGTTAAAGTTTTTTACAAATCAGATGAAGACAGAAGAAGTACATGATTTATTTCACTTTTTTCTCCTTAGAAATTATAAGTATTTACAAACAAACTGTTCCATGCAGTCTACAGGCATAAAGCTGCAGACAGGAAGTTAAAATTTAATAAAGAACTTCTTTGTATACCACATTTGTGGTTTTATTAGCTAGTGCTAAAATCACAAAGCTGCTGTCGGCCTCTAGACGAGGCCAAGCAGGATATTGTGCCAATCATGTTCATTATAGGCACCTTTTTTTTAATTTTAAAATAATTGAGTTTTTTTAATTTTTTTGTTTAAATTCTTTGCTCCCTACCATTTTAATCAGCCCAGTGTACGGCAGGGCCAATTCTTTTTCAGCGTGTTTTTTTTTCTCTCTCCCTCCCCCCCCCCCCCCCCCCAAACCTTCCAGTTCACTGCTTCGCCAATGCTACGTTGCGACTTGGAGTGCTGCTTGCTGTCATGTACTAAGTCTCGATACACGAAGCCATTTCGTGACCAAACTTGCAGGGGAAAGCAGACATTCAGCCCCTGGTGACTTCCCCGAAGTTTCGCTATCAGCAAGCTTGGACAACCATCCTGGTCAAATTCTCGGTGCGACAGACACGTCGCGGTGTTTCTTCGCCTCGGTTCTCACGAACCTTGCAGAATTTCCCCCGCTCTCACCAGTCCCCTTGTCCAGAACCCAGGCCGGGTCAGTCACCTGTCATAACCTCTCCCCCCTCCTCCCTGGTCCATGGAGGTCATAACCCACAGCCGCTCTCACACTCTCGTCCGCACACCTGCCAACTTCGAGTGTCTATGGCGACGAGCGCCGACGAATACCGAAGGCACCACCCCCCCCACCCCCCCCCCCCCCAATCCTCTTTCAAGGAAGACTTGGCCTTTTAATTTAGCGCCCCAACCGCACCCCGAGGTCACTTTTCTTCTTTTCTTAGGGCAGCCAACCGCAAACGTCTCCGGTCAGCGACTCTCCTGACTTACGTGAGAATTAGAAGATCGCCGATCAATCATTTGGAATGTAGTCTACTTCAGTTAAGGCCTCAAGTGCCGATTTACTATTTTTAGCTTTTAGTCTGCCCTAAGTAGTCGCCATTTAATTTTTTTCTTTTTCTTTTTCCAACTTTCTTCGTAACCATCATGGTTTCCAAAGCCAACCGCGTGCTACCGCGTCGGTCTACGAGGCGGCAGCCAGGCAGCTGAGTTCTCCCAGCAGTGGTGAGTTTTTTTATGTTTTACCCCATTTCCATCAATCCCGGTGGCGAATTCCGCCACGCTACCTAACGCCTGCATCCGAGGTAAATCGTACCGAATGGCCTTTGTTGAAGTGCGGGTTCGAGAGCACCCCTGGAACCCAGTTCGTCCTAGAACATCCCACATTAAGATTTTGGCCCAGCAGTTTCACAACACCCGGTGAAACGCCTTTGTCATTTTACTATCTCTCTCTTCTCGTCGTCTGCGGCTCACTATGCTTGACCGCCAACATATATATCAAGTCTACCTAACACCCGTGCCAGTTTATAGACGTTTTTATTATTTTATATTTATTGTTTTATTTTATATTTCTGAACTGTAATTTTATAATTCCAAGTGCTACCCAATACAACGAAGCAATTTTGTGTAATTATATGTTAACCTTCATAAATAACCCCGTTTAGGCCCGGGCCGATTGTCAATTGTTTTTCACCTTTTTTTAATAATGTTGTGTTAAATTTTGTAATATGCAAACCATATAAAAATTATGAAAGCACTGTCAAAATAAAATAGAAAATCAATCAGAATTTAATCAGAATAAATTGAATAGCTTGCCAACCAAACCTCGGCTTTTCATTTATAAGCCTTACGATCCCACAGGGGCGGTAATAAATTCTTGTTCACCCTCCTTAGTGCCCCTCTGAAGTATTATTGACTTATCTTTTTATTATAAGTTTATCTTTCCAGTACGTTTCCAAATTTTTGTATCTTAGAAGTTTCTCTAAGAAATTACTTAATAGTTATTAGCGCACTAAGGAGAGGCGTAACATCATCTTATATGAAAAGCAATCCTCTCTTAGGTCGATGGTTGCCACCTTTAACGATAGGCCTTGTTTTTTATTTATGGTCATTGCAAAGTATACTTAAATGCAGTCGCTTTAATTTTAAGAAGCAGTCAAAGGGTACAAGTGGCATTTGCAGTATGAATACCGATCCCCCCATGCACATCGAGTAAACACAGTGGCCTCAATGTTTTTGTGGAGTGCTGTCACTTGCAGTCGAGTCATGTTACAAAGCTTAGATGGGTTATTTATTTATTTTATTTTTTTAAAATTGTGATATGCCTACAGACAGTCATTAAGACTTGGATGGTGGACACAATAAATATATAAGACAAACACAAGTTTATCACCGCAAACATATCGACTCCCACACCCGTCGGCACCATAGCAGGTAAGAACCACACGTGGCCAACACACGAAGGCAAGAGTACCACATATTAGCAGTGACAACACACACAACAACCACAACAAATAGAAAAATATCACAAAAAAACAACAAATCTCTGTTATAACTATTTACTAAGTTATTAACTAAGGCATTTAATGGATTGAAAAACTTCAAAATTACAAATTTCAATATATTCATCCAATAGAATTAAAAATCTAATTTATTGTTATTAGAAATCAGTCTATAGAGAAAGTCAGTTTTATTTTTAACTGTGCATAAAGTATATCTTAAACGACTATTGAACTGTGGTACTCTCAAGCCAGAATTATCAAGGATAAATTTACACTGAATTTTAGAGTTATAGCAATTTTTTATAAAGAAAGCATTATTATAGTCTCTACGAAATGAGAGAGGTGTAAGGATAGAATAAGGAAATCTCGTTAGATAAATTAGTTCAATTATTTTATTTTAAATGAATACAATTTTATTGCCATCAGTCAACTTGATGATGTTCCAAATGATAGAGCAATATTCTAGTTTAGATTTAATTAAAGAAAAATAAAGGAAAATAATAGAATCTGAATTAGTAGCATTAAAAGCGATGAAATTTATAAAGGCAAAATTCGTCGGGTAGTAGAATATACATAATTAACATACTTATGTAAAAATAACTTTGAGTCTAGGAAGATTCCCGGATCTTTTATTAATGTAGTTCTGATGATTTGAGAGTTCAAAAAGTTGTAGTCGTACTTAACTGGGTAAAAGACATTTTCTTATTTTTATCCTTGTTAAGTCTAACTAGAATGTGTATGCACCAATGATTAATTTTATTGATATGTATCATGTATTAATAAGCAGCCGTTAGGAGTACTAATTTACCTGTAAATTTTCAAATTGTCTGCAAATGGACTCTGGTGGAGTAGTTTAAGACACTGGTGATATCATTAATATATTAAAAAGAAGAGGGGATAAAGTGCCACTCTGAGGAACTCCAGAAATAGCACTGAAGAGAGAGAAATTATTATTATTTATAGAAACAAAAAACTTCTATTGATCAAATAACTGGAAAACCAATTTATATAGTCATCACATAAACCAAGGTTGCTTAGTAGCATAACAGGAGTTACAAATTTAAGGAGGAGTTACTGAGATGGAAGAGCCAGTTAGTTAAGGCTATTAAGAAACTCTACCAGATAGTGGACTGCTTCATCTGTTAGCAACAATGAATTGACAAATGACAAACATGTATTCCTTTTCTGAACCTTCAAAAGACTTAACTATAATGGCCTTAATGGTGGCAGCCCTATTGTTCTTGGGGGACAGTATGGCACGTTCACACAGCCTACCCATGGACTGCACCTGTACAACCTAAATATTAGGATATACTCTAGTTATTATGTATGATGTCATCATCATAACTGTAGCCAGATGGTCAGAAATATATATTTCTAATTCTAACTTAGTATAATCTCTGTTCCCTACTTTGAGTAGCAGCTCAGGGTAGTCAACCTGGCAATGATAACTTAGTGAAGATTCGTAAATTCTGGGAGGACTAGGCGACGGCGACGCTGGCTGGTGCAGTGTCACGCGTTGAGCAGTGTGGGGAATTATTACTGAGTTTCAAATCCTTAATGAAATAAATTATATTTTTATGGGTTAAGTATATGTATAAGACAATGGTTAAGTAAATGAGCATCCCCAAGGGGAATCTTTCAACTACCAATGAAACAAAAAAAAAGACTGAATTTCCAAAAGAAACCAACTTTATTATGTCTAACAGCAGTGATGCAAAATTTCAAGTATTTTTTATAACTCTATTTTTTTTCTGTAAAAACTTTGCCATCCCCTTTCGTTTAGGGGTGTATTTTCAATAAAACCTAAAATACACATTTCATTAATTGTATTAAAAAGCAATAACATTAAGTTTCATTAGAAATTTGTCAATTAATTAGTAAATATAAGTAACAAACCAGACTTACTGCATACTTTAAGTAAATTTATATTGTAATGATGTTTCCTCTCCCTGGCACACCTTCCATGCTGATTTGGTTTTGTCTAAATGCTGGGCAAACAGCCTTTAAAACTAATCTCTAGGAAAGACACCATTACAATAGTGGTAGCATTTAGCATGGTTATTTTGGTTATCATCACTGATTGCAAATGCATTTGAGAGTTCTTTCTTTCAATAGTATGTAGCTGTATAGTAGCCTACTTACAGGAGTCATTGGGCGCTACATTTTTATCAGATAGGTTTTCCCCAATTTCAGAACCAGTTACGAATTATATCTCATATTTAGAGACCAACAAAACATATTTGTTAATTCAGCATGCAGTCCTTAGAAAATGTAATAAATTTACATTTTCAAAAAATTCTAGAAATGGTTAAAGGCAAAAACATACTATCCAACAAAGTGTATGCTATTAACAAAGGTTAGAACTATAAACTGACAAGTTTTCAGATTTTTAAGAAATGGGGTTTTTGAGTAATTGTTAATCAAAAATGGCACTTTTGTCAAATTTTGCAAAATTTAAAGTTAATTGTTAATAATTCTGTGCATTATAAAATTAAAAACAAATTTTTTCTGTAAAACTACTGTAATAGGTCTATATATTGCCAAAATTACTTTTTATGAAAATTGATTGTTCCGTGTAAAAATGTTTTGTGAAAATCATAAAATTAACTTTTTTTTGTACAATTTTTGAGTTTCCCCCCCCCCCCCCCCCCCTAAAAATATTGTCATGGGGCTCATTGGAACTATACCACTCTGTAGTTCAATATAATAGCTACAAAATAAATTATAAAAAATCAATGGAATCCGTTAAATAGTTTTGAAATTCCGCTCATTTAAAAAACCAGCTTTTTCCCCAACTTTTTTGATTTTAAACCAACTTCAAAAGCCTATAACATGGGTTATAATATTTTTTGGGGGCAAAATCCTTTAAGCACACTTCTTCTCTCTACTGGCTGTAACTGCTGTAATTTTTTAAAGCAAATCTGAGATGGTGACCTGACACAATCCTACCTGAATTGAAATGGAATGGCTCATTATTATATTTTATGTATCAGTTTGGAAGTGACTTGTGCAAAATTGCTGCAGTTATAGAGTCAATAAAAAATTTGATAACTTTTGAGTTGACGATTTTGGGGTTTATGGCCCATGAAACCAAAACTATATAAAAATTTTCCGAAAGTCGCACCATTGTAACGGCTACAATAGGTATTCTTTCTTCGAATTCTACCTAATATGTATATAACAGAATACCCTGTTACCTCCATTGACCTGCGAAACATTTTTTAATAATAGTTGTTCATTTAAACTTACTCGTCTTATTCCACTTTGATGTAGCTACCAAATTAGACAGCCGTGTCTTACCTTTGATACTGTCAGTTTCTAAGTTAATGAACTATACCACAAGACCACTTTATATGAAAATACGTGATGCAGTAATATGTAAATGCTTTTTTTATAATTGTAAGCTAAATCATGCCAGATGCTGCTGCTTTCACTCAGAAAATAATTCTTTACCTCATCAAAATAATAACCAAAGCAATAATTTAAAAATTACTTACAACTAGCTGCAGTACCTGGCATTGCCCGATCTGAACACAGGGTGAAGGGGACCTTTTTCGAAATCAAATGTAGTTAGTAATTGTCTTCTTAATTTGAATGTCAAGTGTGCAAAATAATTTATATCACTTTCAGATCCCGACAGACGTTCTGCCAGTGTATAGTTATTTACCTGTATATATCTAGAAATTGGTGGTCTGTATGTAATCTAGACTCTATAAAGCACTATAGAAAAAAGATGAAAAATAAGAGATTACTAATATTGAAAAGATTCCATTACCTAAATAATGCTCAGCATGCATTGCAATGCCTCATTAAGTTTTGTTTTGTAATATGTTTGAAGTAGTTACACTCATACAAATCATTTATCCATCTCTCTAAATATATATTTATCTCTATCTATATCTATAAATATATATCTATGTATCTTTCTATCTCTATTTATCTCTTTATATCTACATATATACCTCCCACTATATCTCTATATAGCTCTATACATCTATATATCTCTTTATTTAACCCATTTAATTCTCTATACCTCGCTCTATCTCTCAACTTATCTCTCTGCCTATATATATATATATATATATATATATATATTTATATTATATACATACATACATACACACACACACATATACATATATATATATATATACACACACATATACATATATATATCACTCTGTCTCTCTTTTATATTTAAATAAATTGTGTCATGCGTGCACATTTTTGTCAATGATTAACCAATTACTGCAGTAATTTCATTATGCATGAAGCCACCCATCTGATAAGAAAATGCGGAAAGTAGGATAAAATTACAGCTGGGTCATTAAATTAGGAAGGAATTAGACAGCTCTACCAAACATATCTGGACTGACCATCAACAGAGGAAAGAAAACCATCAGCCAGAACAGAAAAATAGGGCAGCATTGAAAGCTGAAGTGGAAATGAACTGTAGTTGCTTACAGGCACAGACATCAGTTTCTATCATAAAGGTCTGTTTCAGAAGTCATCTACCATTTCAGTTAATAAGTGTACCAAATTGACAACTAAATGCACAATGCACAAACTTGGTATGATATGAGATGGTTTGAGTTATCTATCATATTTGAATATATTACATAGAAGACATGAGATATCTGGTATAATATAGCCAGAGAACAATTTCTGAGCAATTTATTATTTTAATAATGACAATAAAAAAAAATTTTCCAAAGAAATATGTTGCAAATGTTTAGATTATTTGTTTAGTGATTAATATTTAAAATCAAATTTAACTATTATCACTAGTTGATACAAGCTAGGTAACTAAAAATAAATTCATTATTTAAATAAATTTAAGGTTTTAAATGCTCTCTACTTCATTTATGTACATTTTATCCTAAAACACGTACATAAAAAATAAAACTTTAAATGAATTAAGAAAGGAATTAGCCATGGCCTTCGTACAGAAATATTTCAGCTTTTTCCTGTAGAGGATTTGAAAAACTATTAACACTAAAAATAATGGTACTGGTTTCCAAACCAGGTCTCCAAAATTATCATTCACTGTTCCATCTTGCTGAGTAAATAGTTAATGTGATAATGAAATTCCTAATTTTTCTTTAAGACAATAAAAATTATAAAAAATTGAGTCATAAAAACATTAAACTATTACATCTAATTATATATAACCTTTTATTAATATATATTATTCATAATAAGCAAAGAACATATTTTGGTCAATAGAACATATTTGATACGCATTAATATAAATAAAGCTCTGTTTAGCTGACAGACATTATAAAAAATTTTATTTTCAAGATAAGAACACAAAAGAAACAATGCAAGATAGAATTATTATGTAATGCCGATTTCAAGATTTCAATCATCATTGAAAATAAAATTGTGAAAGACGATGCAGACTGAATACACGCTTCCATGGAACATTAAGAGAGATCTGGAACTATGACTACATGCAGTATTTAAAAAAATATGCCAAGGCAAGTTACAAGATACTGAATGAGATGAACTATATAAAATAATTAAAAAATTACTTTAATTTTTTTAATTAATTTTATTTAATTTAACTCATTCAACAGATAATTTAACTTATATGTTTATGTTATTTTTAGTGTGCTGGTAATAATTTTTAACAGTTAACAGGTACTGTATAAAATTAATTTGACACCATCCACTAACACTATCATTATTACTTTTCTATAATAATGTAACCATAGGAAACAAAATCTCAAGGTGTAGGTTCCTCTTGCTGCAGCTACCCAACTAAGCAGTGTTTAGACAAGTATTAATGAAAAGAAAACTTAGTTGGAACACAAATGAACAACATTATTTGTGCTCTCACACACACACACATACAAACACATCCCCACTGAGGTGCTTTGTGTTCTTACCTTTGTTTTTCTATGGATTTTCTTAACCATATCTACGAGTTTTCTAGACTAAAGTCTGACTTGCTTCTGCATACTTATCAGCTCTCTCATCTGCTGTGTTAGGCGGAACAAGAAAACCTTATCTCTTACCTCTTTTATAACACTCTCATTACACACGTGATCACTTCTCTCTGCTTGCAGAGTACTGAATTGTCTCTGGAGTGGAAGATCCCCGCCCAAGTGAACTGAAGACCAATATGTTCAAAGCAAAGTGCAGCATGGAGAGGCTATGTTAGGAAATGCTCCCCCAACTACAACCGAAACTGGCATGTATGTACAAATCATTGTAGCAGCTGTAAATCCCTCAACTCTCTCTTCCAAGGTTTACTTATATTAAATTCAGGTTTAGAATTTTTAACAAAATACTTCCATAATATTTACAGTCATATATAACAATCCACCAAAACAAAGATGTGGTTCCACAACAGCAATACTTATATTTTTGTATAAGTGCTCCACAACCTGATAAGATAATTGGTTTTGTACTAACAATAATGATTTTTTTGTGTAGAAATGTTTTAAGTAAAAGGATTGGGCACAGGAAAGTACCTACCGTATATACCCGAATCTAAGACGACATTTTTTACCATAATTTATAATTCAAAACAAAGAGGTCGCCTTAGATTCAGATACACTGATATTTAGATAAACATACCTATTTTGGGTCAATGTTTTCGGGTTGTGCAGTAGTTACTGGCTGCACATGTTACGACTAATGTTTTTGGAATGTTCTATAGCACAAGATGGCGCCCATCTTATCAACTAGTTTCTTGTACAAAAACATTAATGTAGGTTATACAGTACTTCCTTGCTGTGATTTTTTCAGTTGGACGAACGGTTCCGCGAGTTATGTTGTTTACATTTAAAGTTGCTTTTCAAAGGTATATTATTAAACTCAGAAAGCAAAATGATTATCTTCTTGGCCAAATCGGAAATGCTGATGAAACGCCTGTATATTTTGATATGCCTTCAAATTATACAGTGGATGCTGTTGGAACTAAAACAGTTAATGTGAAGACAAGTGTCAATGAGAAAATGAGGATAACAGTGATGCTTACAGTGTTAGCTGATGGTAGAAAATTGTCCCCTTTTGTCATTCTTAAAACTATGCCAAAAGAAAAATTGCCTTCTGGGTTAATAGTGAGATGTCAAGAAAAAGGTTGGATGACAAGTGAGTTGATGCAGGACTGGTTAAAAGCAGTTTGGGATAGAAGGCCTGGGGCAATTTTAAAGAAGAAAGGGATTTTAGTGTTAGATGCATTCAAAGGACATTTAACACCAGAGGTGAAATCATGCATTAAAGCATTAAATGAATGAACACCGAACTTGTTGTTATTCCTGGAGGCATGACTTCAAAGCTGCAGGTATTAGTCAACAAACCATTTAAAGACCGCATAAAAGTGCTGTACTCTAAATGGCTCTTGGCAGGCAACCATGCTCCAACACCAAATGCAAAATCAGTAAACCAAGTGTAGCAGTCTTGTGTCAGTGGATTAAGGCTACATGGGACACAATCTCATCGAAAGTGATCATCAAAGGCTTCAAGAAATGTTGCATTTATAATGCATTGGATGGCAGTGAAGATAGTGTCATGTGGGAAGAAGATGCAATTGAAGCTGAAGTCGACAGCAGTGAAGATGACAACAATGAAGATGATGCATCAGCATAATGAAACTCTAACAGTTTCCAACAGTTACAGTACCAGCCATATAGGTATTTATTTCTGTTTGTACATAAACTGTTAACAGTATTTCAAAACTGGTGGTTAAAATCCTTTATAACATTCATATTTTCAATTTTATATCTAATTTGTTGGCATGTGTTTAAATACAATAAAACATTTTTTTCCTGAAAACATGAGGCTGTAGTTTGGGGGTCGTCTTAGATTTGAGGTCGTCTTAGATTCGGGTATATACGGTAATTGGTTTCAGCTCTCATTCGTACTTCATTTTTTGGAAGTGTCTGTGTTGGATCTCTTTTCTATGTTTTGCAGCCCCTTAACTCTTTCGCTGCGAGATAAATAATTGTCATCTATACCCAGATAGTGTTAAAAATATTGAAAAAAAAAGTATGAATATTTTTTTTAGACTTAGATTATTATTACTATTATTAAACATAAGAATGTAGTTAAAAGGGTAAAAAAATTTTTTAACTTCTTACATTTGTTTATACAATTTTTTTACAATTTTAATTTTTTCAGGTTTTTTGTGTGTACCAGTTTAAAATTTAACTAAAATTAAAAACAACCTTCATGAAAAGTATTTTTTACCTAATTTTAACTAAGAAATCCTATATAACTTGCTTACACAATATATAAAATATTTAGACATTACACATTGTTACAAAAAATACACATTGGTCAGCATATCAGAAAGTGTAAAAATTGAGAGAAAAATATTGGCGTGAAAATACATAAATGTTTAACTACCCAGTACCTAGATACCAGAAACAAAAAAGAAATTGCTGTAAAATATTGTTTACACATTGTTACATATACGTACTTCTCCAATATTTTCTGTGTTACCCAGACAGTACAAAAATTGTGGAAATAATCTTGCAATGTAAATAATTGTTTTTAACTCAGAAACTGAAAATTGCTGTTGCACACTACACAAAATATTTACACATTTTTACACATACAAGTGAAGCAGTTCAGCACTGTACAGCATTCCTTCCCCTCCTTTCCCTTCTCCCTCCTCCTTTCCCCTCCCTCTCCAACTTCCCCTTCCTACCCCCCTTCCTCCCTTCCCCGCCGCCCCACCAGCGCTCTCTGTTGAGTGTTTTACCGGGCCTATATTTAATCCGGCTTCTAGCTTATTCATCGCAGTCTCTCGGTCCCTGGACTCGAAGGCTGTCACTGCGGGGGTGGCGCTGAGTTCTGGTATGTACTCGGCTGTGAAACTCAGCGTCTGTATTTAGGTATGAAGTATTATTCTTGCCTGCGCGTTGTGGCCGCGCCTTCATTTTTGTATTTCTGCCATGTACTGTAATGTTTCGTATTTGCTATCAATGTTGGACCCTTCAGGTCATTTTTTTTTTAATTGAGTTTCTTTTGCTCACGCCGAATACTGCCTGTAGCTTTGTGTAATATTTCTGCGGTTGTATATGGGCATGCCACGATGACATTGGACACTTCTTGTCAAGCCGCATTATAATTTCTTTCTCGCTTTTGCTTTCACCCTAGCGGCCCATATTACAATGTTTGCTACTTCTAACGCTTCGACACCATGGCCGCTTTATTCTCACATTGTTTTAAATTGTATGAATGAATGTATTTATTCCCGCGGGAGCGCACGAGGAGCGCATGATTATTATAAATTGCTAACCTGTAATTAAGTCATACAATGTATGTCATATGTTTTCGCTCTAGAGGCATTTTATTATGAATAAATTATATTTTTTGTAAAGCCTTTTATACTTTTGCTAAAGCACCAGCTTTCCACTGTCGTTGAGTTTAATGTAAAAACCCCCTTCCCGCTTTGTCTTTGTCTGTTGTGGTTTAGGCGGCTACATAAGAACAGTCACGTCTGTAGTTCTTTTTTGTATGGTATTCCTCAAAGCAGGGTACAGGGCACAGTGGGGGATGTTCAGGACAATTTTTACACATGTATATGGTTTGCTTGCTTTACACTTGCCCTTTCCTCCTTGCTTACACTGGTAAGGCATAATGGAGCACACAATGCAGTTTGGCTTGTGCTTCTTGTCAATTTATAGGCCAATGAAATGTCTCTCACTCAGTCTGGTCAGTGGAATAATATCTGCACAAATACGTCCTTTCTTTTTTGGTGGTGGTCTGCAATATTCTTCCAAAAGACTCTCAATTACACAATTCCTGTACTGTAGTGCAGACATTTTTGTATCACTTGACATATTGAACGCAATTTTTCCGTTTACTAAGGCAGCTTCAACAATGAAGTGCCATAGCACATGATACCATTTCCTGTTTTTGTGGTAATATGAGTATGATGAAGACAGTTGGTCAAAACGATCTACGCGATTCATTTTTTTATTATATTCTAAAACCACCTTTGGTTTGGCAACTGTTCTGTACCCATTGTCTGTATTTCTTGCTCGTACATTCACTACAGTCAAATCATTGTCAATAACAGTAGACAAAAGAGTGACCCTCCCAGTATCCTGCCAAGTGAAAGTAAGTAATCATTCCCTCCTCTTTATCCAACCAAAATTTTGGTTTTTCACCTTTCTTCAATTTACAAATACTGGGCTTACACTCTACTGGGATACCAAGCCTGTTCGTTCGAACTGTCCCACAAACCCCTATGTCATTTTGTCAGAGAAACTGGAACAGGGATTGGCTTGAAAAGAAATTGTCACAATACAATTGTGTTTTTTCAAATCCCAAAATAATATTTTTAACTACATGCTCACCCAACCCTAAACTGGTATCAGCATTTACTTGCAGCCCACTTTTGCCTACATACACATCAAACCTCAACAAGAAACCTGTTTCACTGTCGCACGGTGACCAAAGTTTCACTCCCCACTTTGTGGAAGGTTTGGAAGGCATGTACTGCTTGAACCAGAGACGCCCTTTGAATCGAAGCATTGATTCGTCAACCGACAAGCTACGACCAGGTTCAAATTCTTCCAGGTACGTGTTTTTCACAATATCAATGATGGGACGAATTTTGAATAGAGGATCATATTCCTATTGATTTTTTGGTAGCTGTTTATTGTTGTCTGCAAAATGTAAAAATGTTCTAAGATTTTGGTACCTGTCACGAGACATAATGTTGGCATAATTTGGCGTAGAATTCAGCTAAGACGCTTCAGAAAAATACTGCTCAATTGATGTTTTGCGACAGAAGCCCATGACAATTTCAATGGCTATCATTGCCTATATATCCTCGGGAGTGCATTCTTTCCACTGCATATAACGTGAACGAGGGGATACTTTATCTGCCTAAATATTCTCATAAAATTGAGAAGCATACAAGTTGGTTTGGTCCAACGCCCAACTAAATATAGACTTCGGAAAAAATTGGTAGAAACAATCTACTGCTGTATCGTTTGAGGTTAACGTTTTTAGTGATGTATGTAATGGTGATTTTTTACACCAATCAAGGCAAACATACATATAATAATAATAATACACCTGCAATTGGGCATCCGCCCGGTGGCAAGGAGTTCCCACCCCCAACTACCCTCACTCCTCCCCCCTCTGGAGCCTCCTTCATAAGTCCTTCTCTCCTCCCACATCCAGTGTCCTCCCCTCAAGCTCGTTCCACTCTCGCCCCATCCTCATAAGGAATACCTGCCTTCCTCTCTCTGTCTGTCTCCATTCCCTCTGAATCTTCCACTCATGATCCCTCCTTCCTCGATACAGCCCTCTGTTCAACCTAGCTCCCAGCTTTCCCCAGCACTCCCCCCTAACCGAATTACTTTATGTATTCTCACTAGCCTTTCTACTTTCCTCCTTTTTTGCAGCGTGTCCCACCCCAGCTCCTTCATCATCACCGATGGTCTGTGTGTTTCCCCCATCCTGCCTTCGCCTTCCCTTCTCCACCACATATTTGTCATCCATCTCGCTGCCTTGCGCTGCACCCTCTCCAACTCCTCAATTTCTTTCTCCACATAGGGGTCCCACACCGCTGCGGCATATACCAACACTGGCCTTACCAACGTCGCTTACGCCTTTTCCTTAACTTTCCTACCTGTCCCTTTCAGAGTCCATGGTTATCCAGTCATTACTACTTACAGGTTTTGTGTTTTCGGTATCTTCTGAATGCTGTTGTGAAAAGCTGTCACGACCACTCGCGTCACTGTCGTTATCACTTGAATGTTCAAACTCGTTATTAGTAATATTATTATGCTCGTTTTCTTCCTTTTCATTTTCAGAAACACAACACTCAAACTCGGAATCTGAATCCGCAAATAAAATATTACAACATTCACTTTGCGTCAAACCTCTTTTTCGTCCCGATGCCATTGTTGATTACAAGGAAAATAAACACCATGGATGAACAGGTTACGGTAAATAAATATTGGTTTCCGCAGCAAAAAAAAAAACCCTCACAGCATCAAGATATCGATTCTGAAGATTGCAGCACCAAAGAGAAAACCATAACTTCACAAAAACAACCCGCAAATAGAGAAATCACCTTATTCGGCAAAAGTCGCATGTCGCAAGTTAGCAATATTTTATATATTCGACTTTAGTCGAATGTCGCAGTTAAAGAGTTAAAGGCATTCAAGAAATAAATTACATCAGTGGGCAGTGATCATGCTCTACACTACAGTAGGGTACAGTACACCACAGGAGCGTATGAATCGTAATTAAATTTTGAGAATGCCAACTAACTCTAAATTCTCATTTGGTTGCTTCCTAATTATATTTAGATCAGCTATTCTAATTTAGTTGGGTAGTGATGTTATAAACAACTCATTCCATTTGGGTAACCTTTTTGTGAAGCACTTCTGAGTGTTTAAACATTTTTGCTTTTGATTAGGACCTTCCATTTGACTGAGTGAAATTGTGTTTTGACTTGAGTTAATGTTTTTTTTTCTTGGTGTAACCTTTAAGTTGGCATACATGTTTGCAGCCAAAGACATCATTGCATCATATAGTAATTAATCTCCTTTAGAAATGGCAGTACCGTAATTTCAGGTGTATTCATGTTTTTCCATGTTTGCATAGAACATGCTTGCTCAGTCGCGGCGGATGTGTCATTGCCGACAGACATGTCATTGCCAACGGACATGTATTGTAACGCACGGGTGCTGGGAGTGTTATATCTGAATGTCGGTGTAACCGGTAGTTGGTCGTAAATGTGTGTGTTAGAGAGTTATCATTAACTCTATATTTGTGTCAGTCAAGATTTCTTAGGATTTTCTATGCCCCAAATTAACGTTCTCGTTCAAGATTTACGAACATCGGAACTTATCTCGGATGAGAACATTAACAAAGAAAAAAATTCTCTATTAAAGTTGATTGTTAAAAACTAAAGAAATAATTGTTCCTAAATCCTTATCATTAATAATGGATTCTAGCAAACTATCAAAACTAATCGATCTTGTGAAATCTTTGTGCATTAAAACTGACAACTTAAAAAATGGAAATTAGGTATTGAAAACTCTTTTAGACGACTCAGGAATGGAAATTTATTATCTTAAAAATAAAATTATCCAAGTAAAGCAAGGCCTGAATTTACATAACGATAATCATAAATCATACAGTCAAGCCGCAAGAGCTAAAGGACAGAAGAAAAGTACGCACACGGCCAGAAACATTGTTGCGTTAGAAGCAGCATCAGGTAACCAGTCAGCTGACCTACTTACCACCCAGCAGATTTCTCGTGACATCATCAACTCCATGACGGCAGACTATTAGGGCTTCATTGTTGAAAGATATTCACGTAAGCCAGAAACCAATGGGAATATTGAATCTTTGTCCATAACAAATTAAAATAATGAAAAGTTTAAAAAAAAATCCCATGAAAGTTGGCATCAGAAATACAGCTACACTAAAAACTATAGTCAAAACTGCATTCAAAAGATCCATC
This sequence comes from Bacillus rossius redtenbacheri, assembly GCF_032445375.1. NCBI lineage: Eukaryota > Metazoa > Arthropoda > Insecta > Phasmatodea > Bacillidae > Bacillus > Bacillus rossius. Next base: position 74,347,066 of record NC_086331.1, read on the forward strand.
AGTTCATGAACAAGAAATTGTTGACTACATCAGCAATGAACTTAACTCATCCCAAGTTAAGCCCCTTCCATGTCGGTACTTGAGGTGTTTTCATAACTGAAATAAAAATTTGTTGTGTTACGTAAAATGATGTACCTTCCTCGAATATTAGGCATACAAGCATACAGAGCCTTTTTTAATTAGTGTTCTATTTAGAGGTAAAAAATGCAATTTCACAATGAATAGAGTAAAGTATATAATTAATTTCTTATTCATCACTCAAACAAATATAATATTAAAATTAATAAAAATTTTACCACATCTTTATTCTGCTCTTCCGTGACATTTACGTTGACCAGGGCAACGCCCTCCCTAAGACTGATGTGCCTCACGCTGCTGCCGACCCCCTCTCCTCCCACCGACACCCTCTATTTCAAACCTCCCGCCATCGAGTGTGAGTGTGAGTGTGAGAGTGAGTGTAAGAGTGAGTGAGTGAGTGTGTGTGTGTGTGTGTGTGTGTGTGTTCGGTTGCCCTGCGCGAAACCCTTTCGGTGCCCACCCTAACTTGAGCAGTGGAGACTTCATCTTTTTAAATAATGTAGTTAATAATTAAATAACTGTAATACTGACGTCGACCAGGGCTATGCCCTCCCTAAGCCCGATGTGCCTCACGCCACTGCCGACCCCCTCTCCTCCCACCGACACCCTCTGTCTCAAACCTCCCGCCAACAAGTGCGTGTGTGAGTGTTGTGTCCGGTCGCATTGCGCAAACCCTTTCGGCACCCACCCTAACTGGAGCAGTGGAGACTGTATGTTTTTTAAAAAATGTAATTCTTAAATATCTGTAATATGTAATCCTTAAATCTTAATTAACTTGCAATTTTTAAAAGGTTTTAATAGTTATGTTTAACTGTCTTTAATATTAATGTACTAACGGTAAGTTCAGCACTTCCTGTGGCCATGACACCTGGGGCCCGGGGCAGTCTCTTCCGTTCGCCGTGCGGGGTAGGACGCACCTCAGCACCTTTTTGACTTCAACTTTTGCTTGTAACCGATCTGTTAACATCCGCCATCGTAACTATTTTTTAAACTTTTTTTAATAAACCTTCGAGGCCTACCCTGGCGGTAGACTGTTTAACTTAATTAATTTAAGCTCCCTGGAGCAATTTAGATTAATCGGCGGACTTATACTTTCGCAGCCGGGCCACGCAGTGTCCTGGTCAGCAAGAAACCTGGACTATGTGCTGTTTTCTGTGTGCATCTTGAGTGTACGTGTCGGCGCCAATAAAGCTTAATGTTCACTAGACTCGTTGCACTTAATTCTTGACCACGAGTTTCCCAGCACCGAGACGGAGGTGTGGGGCGCCTCAAGACCCCACGAGCAGTAACATAGAGTGCCCGCCGCTGAGAGCGAGCCGGTAAGTGCTAGCGGGGGAAGTCGAGCATAGCTCCACATGGGTGACGTCACTGCCCTGGGACAGAGTCGGTAGCCGGGTCCACGTGCCCATCCACGTGGTGGCGCCCAAGGTATAAACGTACGCCGATTCGAAAACCCCCCCCTCACAAGTAGCGCCCAAGAGCGTGGGGCTAGGCAACGCACACCCGGCCGCGAGAAACGGAACGTGTGAGATGTGCGGTTGTGCGAGGGAACAAGGTGGTGAACAACAACACCTACCACGTGGCCACGGCGCCCACGGGTTTTCCAAGAATCCGGCAGCTGGCTGCAAAACAGGTACTGTGCTGCGTATGTGCGTGTGCAACCATGTCTGAGTTCAAGGGACTTACATTTGATTCAAGTGTATCTCTGGACCTGAGTGGAATGTTTTGTACAAAGTGTACACGGCCACGACACGTAGGCGGGCTCACAGGGGCCACGTGGTCAGACACGTGTATGTGCCTTGAACATCAAGGCAAAGTAACTTAATTCGCGGCTGAATTATCCAACGCCACAATAGCCATGGTGCACATCAAGATGACTCCGGTAGGACATATAGACTTGCCCGAGTTTGCCGGGAGGACCAGCGTCGACCCTGGGAAATTCCTGAGGGTCTGCCGGGAGCAACTAGGTCGCTACGGCGTACCAGACGCAGAATGGACAGACCCCATCAGCCAAGTACTGAGAGGTGACGCAAAGGCATGGTGGATGGTGGTAAGCGAGTATGACATGCCGTGGAACGTTCACCCGCCGTTTCGAGGCACGTTTCGCCGACACTCAGACAGAAATGAAGGTACGTTCAGAGCTGTACTGTGCGGAACAGGGACGCACGGAGACTGTGAAAGCTTTCATCCTGAAGAAAATTTGCCTGTTCAAGCGGCTGTTCCCAGCGGGAACCCCAGATGAGGTGATTGAACTTGTGGTACAGCAGATGCACTCTGAACTACGTGTCCACCTGCGCCACGCAACACAGAAGTCTGCAGAGGACTTTGCCCAGTGGGCACGGGTCGTCGAACAGGATGTGAGGGTGGCAGAGGCAAGACGGCAGGAACTACCGCAGACGCAGCGCGCGGTCATGTCAACCGACGCGACTGCCCACGTGCCACACACGTCACCACGGGACAGCAGCCGGAACATAAACAAACGCCCCGCAATCATGTGGAGGGGGCGCGTCATCGGCGATGGGTCACCACCTCAGTGCCAGACCTGTCAGTTCGGCATGCGCCACTGGCACCAGGATTGCCCGGTCCGAAAAGCGCCCCGGGCAGGGAGCAACCGACACCAAACAGCAGGAATCGGCCCGCTGGGGCCCCTTCCGCTGGCGCAGTATCCCGCAGTCGAGACCAGCAGCACACCACCGACGAACCCAGCTTAGGATACGTAGGCGCGGCCGAAGGCGGCCTGCTTTGAGTCCCCGTCGTGGTGAACGGCCGCGCAGTTAACGCTCTTGTTGACACCGCAGCAAGCCACAACTGCATCGCCACCCGCCTCGTCGAGAGCTCACAATTTGAGCCTCGCCCCGGCCTATTCCAACTCGTCACTATCGGCGACGCCTGCCCAACGCAGGGCGTCACGACGCTCCACGTCAGCGTCAGAGACCAACACTCCCGTCACAACCGCCTTAGTGGTCGACGGACTCCGGGACGACGTCATCCTAGGGCAGCCCTGGTTGTGTGACCAGGACGCCAGCATCGAGGTGCGGTCGAGGCATCTACACGTGGGTGTCCAGGGCCGACGCACCCTCCATGGCATCGGACACCCACTGCCACCTCCGGATCACAAGGTCAGTTTCGACGAGTTTCTACATGATGTGCCCACCTGTCACCGAGAAATGTTGCAAAGAGTGCTAGACCAACAAAGTAACGTGTTTGCCACCGCCGACCCACTTAAACGCACCACAGTGATAGAACATGCCATCCCGACCCTCCAGCAACGAACCGATTTTCGTCCCCCCTGGAAGCTATGGTCACGTGGGTAAATAGACAGACTATCCTCACCCAAGTGCACGAGATGTTGCGGGACGGCATTATCGAGCCGAGTGAAAGTCCGTATAACTCGCAAATAGTCTTGGCAGAGAAAAAGGACGGCACATTGCGGTTCTGTGTTAACTTTAAACCGCTGAACAAGGTCACCATTAATGCCCCGCCACCCCTGTTTAATATTGCTGACACGATAACTGGACTGGGAGACGCTAAAATATTGTCGTCATTGTACTTAAAATCAGGCTACTGGCAAGTGCCAATCAGACCCACAGACCGACCGAAAACCGCCTTCACCATTCCGGGCAGGCGGCGCTTTCAATTCTGCGCTATGCCTTTTGGCTTGCAAGACGCGCCCGCCACATTTCAAACAATGATGACCTGTGTGCTAGATAATTATGCAGGAAAGTTTGCCGCTGCGTACTTAGATGACATAATTATCTGGTCCCAGACCTGGGAAGAGCATGCCCATCACCTGGTGCTCGTATTAGAGCGACTTGCCACCCACGGACTTATGTGCAACACAGCCAAATGTCACCTAGGCACCACCGAGCTTGACTTCCTGGGGCTCGTAGTCAACGCGGAGGGGAACCGCCCGACGGAAAAACAGCTGGAAGTGATAGTAAACAAACCTGCGCCCCGCACCCGCAAACAGCTGCAGCACTTCCTGGGGATGGCCAAATGGCTCAGGGCGTTTATACCTGGCTTCTCACTCGTGGCCGCGCCCCTCACGGGACTACTGTCACCGAAACAGCCCTTTAAGTGGACTAACGCCGCACAGCTTGCCTTTGACGAACTAAAGAACAGGTTCTGCGAATGCCATCTGTTAGCCCGCCTCGATCCAAACAAACAGGTCATCGTCCAAACTGACGCCAGTCAAGAGGGCATCTGCGCCAATTTGCTACAAATCGGCGATGGAGGCGAGCCCCGCATCGTAGAATACGCGAGTGCGAAATTCGGGCACGTCGAGCGACACTATAGCGTTAATGAACGTGAATGCCTTGGGGTAGTGTGGGCGCTACGACGCTACAGGCCGCATCTGGTGGATCAACACTTTCTGTTGCGCACCGATAGTCAGTGCCTTAAGTGGCTGGCGACAATGCAGGGCCGCCGCTCAAAATTGACACGCTGGGCCATGCTGTTGCAGTCCCTAGACTTTACGGTAGAGCATGTGCCCGGCAAGAGTAACGAATTCGCGGAAGAGCTGTCCCGCAACCCAGACGACATGGTCAAAGCCCGCAATGACGCCTCCTGGGATGAACTGTTACCACCCACCAGCGGACGGCCAGTTGACGAGCCGGGCGCACACTGTCACGACGCGACCATCTATCTGCGCTGTTGTCAGGTACGACAAGCCGACACTCCCGCCGAGCTAAAAACTGGGATTTCTCAGAAACTAGAAGGAATTTGTTAGCAGTGTTTTCAGGGTCAAGGAACATCTCTAGTGTTAGAAAATGGTATTTTCGTAATTTTATTTTTACTTTTCGGAAAAGCAGCGAAGTAAGATATTTACCGAAATACCCTGTCTGTGATTTGTCCCAGTCAGATGTGCAGATTTGCTGGACTTCAGTTCTTTGATGTAATAACTTTTGTGGTTCAAAATGAGTGGCAGAAAGTGGGATTATGTATGGTTTTCATTTTAACAACCAAATAAACTAATGTAATAAAACAAACTGGTTTAAAAAAAAAAACAGGTTTAAACAAAAAAAACCTGGCACTGTTTGGTTGCTTGTACTTGGCTGGATTGGAAGTGAAAGTTTGTTGATAGCAAGATTTGCTTCATGTGGAGACCCTATGTCCTACGAGAAGCTGGTAGTAATATTTTCATACAAGTTGTGTAGGAACTGTCGCAGAGTTCTGACCGGTTGAGCAACTGTATTAGAAGAGTGACTTGGGGAGGTGTTCCCGAGTCATACACTAACTGAAAACTGGGAGAACTGTTGGCTGTCCTCCCATTCGTGAGCCATAGATCAAGACTGCTTGCTCCCGACACAAACGACTGTAAAAACAAATTACTACGGCAAGTTATCACTTTTGTTATAGGCACCACTAGTCGGGTGCTCTTATTGTAGCAGAGTTAAATCTAGTCAGTTTAGGGCTTTTCATGATTTTAAATTGTTGTTTATTCATTAGAGCCATTTCGTTTTCTTTAAGACCTGTTTTGAAATTGCTCTTTATAGCCAATTAATAATCTTGTTTATTGATGTTATAGTGCCTTAGGTTTATATTTTCTTGTGGCCACTTAATATTCTTGTTTATTGATGCTACAGAGCCATAGCCCAATATGTGTTTTGTTGTGTAATCTTAATGTTTGTTACAACATAAATTTGATTGCTCTATCTTTGGTAAGCTGCGTGTCCTGTTAATGTTAACATATTTTGAGTTCTGTACTTCTGCAAAGCAGCTTGATATTTTCTTGGGGCTTTTATTAAATTTTTAGGAGAATTTTCAAGGTCAAGTTTAATGAGGTACTTATGCCTGATTTAATATGTTACAGTTGGTACCAGGAAAATAGAAAGACACACACAGAGGTAGCAGAGCCTCTGGTCATTGCTTATTTAACTGCTAATAAGTCCTATGTTCATTGCAATTATTGCAAAATAAATAATGTTCTATTTGCACTGTCCACCTAGCCCTATTTTGTTACCCAGTTCCATGCTTTGCCATAAAGTATAAAACAAACTTCTGTCTTACTGCCGCAATATTTTTTGTTCCTTGCATCCGAAATTGAGGTGATTCACTTTGCACAGTAGCAGAACAGGAAAGAATGTCAAGATGGTGTCGGTTCTGAAGCTAGTTCATGTGTGTCTGTACGTAGGGCAGCACATGTCAGAATCCAAACTGTGTGCTCCATTTCCCAGAAATCAGGATGACCCTTATTACCCACCGACTGTGATTATCACATCCCTCTCTAGTAGGTATGGTAATGAATTTATTAAATGCGGGTTCTGATTATCACTGTTTAGGTAGCATTCTGTGAAATTATTGTATTGGCAAATGTTGAGAGTAGTGGCTTCTTGAAAGAAAAAAAAAGTGAATATTAAATCACAACAGAGTTTTTAAGTGGGACTAAATATAATTTTTATTTTGATTTTAATAATATTAACAAAGATTTTACGTATTATTAACTTAGCTGACTTAACTAACCTTTCCCAGTATACATTTAACATATACCTTATAATGCATGTCAGACAGTGAGATGAAAGCAATGTGATACATACCTGAACAATATTGTATTGTTGCTTTAAAATTACCATGTTACAAAAAATGTACCATAAAATTAATTAAATTCATGTAATATTATATTTGATTGCTTTGAAATTTAACAATATTATGATTTTTGTCAGTGTTAATGTAAAACAATGGGTAGAAAAATTAAAACGATTTATTGAAGTACAATGAAACTGTAGCATGTATAAACTTAATCAGCACAATACAATATCATATGTTTAGGTCCTAACAATATTAACATGTTTTTTTTTTGCTTGCCCCTGACCATAAATTGCCCGCCCTTCTGCAAATTAATTTTTGTACCACAAGTTTAAGAGGCAGTATCCTAAATTATTTTGCTTCCATAATATCATATTTTTGCTGTGATTGTTTTCTACAAATAATTTATAATTGTTCATAAAGTGTTTTTATAAATTTAAAACCTAATTATTGAATAGTTTTTAGAAACTTAAAGGTCAATTTATGTAAACCCTAGTATAAACTAAGTGCATGTAATCATGCTGTATACAATTTTAAATTAATCGTTTGTGTGTAGCCTTAAGCATGTATTACTTAATTTTTGTATACATTCATAAATTGATAAAAATATGGATTTCCCAAAATCCTAAAAAACACTGGTTTGTATAATTAAATATAAGAAACAGTTAATTATACATAGTGCATTTTGGGTTGCAATAATACAAATACTGTAAAATAATTTTAATACAAACATGAGTTTTTTCTAATAGCAAGCAAACTATGCAGCCAAGTGGTGCACAGGAACATAACCAAAAACTAGCTCCCCATTATATGTTTATCACCTAGTATTTGTAAGTTGTGCTCATACTGATACATAAGACCTTTTGTTTTCAGTTATATTGATTTGATATGACTAAATGTAAAAATATTCACCTATAGTGCTGAAAATTGCCAGGCTGACTAACCCATCTAGGTTAGGTTAACAGTTATGCTAGTAGTGGCCCCTATGATTCACTCATTTGCGGAGTATGTTGTGGAATTAATTATTTCCCAATTTTTCAGAGTATTTTTTTATAAAGAGTTAATGTTTTTCAATAATGCAGTGAATCAAAATATTTTAATAGCATTTATTTAATTTATAATTGCATTATATTTTTTTATAAAAATGTGAGTATTTTATTTTCATTAATCCATTTAGATCCTTTTTACATGTTTTAAATCTAGTGAATAATTGTTAGTGCACGTAGAAGTAGTGTTTTTATGATTGGTTTTTATGAATAGTGTGTTCATATGGAAATTTTAAAGTTTAATAGCAGTTGGTTACATTTCTAGAACATGGACAGTTTTTTTTTAATAGAAGATTCTACCACAGGCAGCAGTAAATGTACCAAGTGAAGCCTTTTTGTAGAATTGGTGGCAACGCTGGGAAGAGAATAGCGTCTCGGCTATTTAGTGTCGTGTGTTCGGAAGTGACCGTGGGATATTTTCATTAATAAATAATTGACTTTGAATAGTTTCGCAGTTTTACTGAACTTAAAATTATTTCTGTGCTGAGCAATCAGTCGTAAAAGCGTTAATTTACGTAATTAGCCAGTGTGACAATTTTTTGGTACAGTGAAATAAAGTCAGTGATAAATTTTTTATTTAAAACAGAGCGTCACTCTAAATCCATAAAAAATATTCTCCAATTTAATATTCACTAACTGTCTTAACCTACAACTTAAAGTGAAGCATCAGTTTATCTATGTGCAATTCAATTCATAGCTAGCTGGTGAGGCCTGGATTGTCTCAATGTTTATTAGGCTATGTTGTGTCAGCTACGTTAAAAAATATTGAAATATATTAGTAGTTTATTAATTTTGCAGCTTTGAATGCTACTAAGGTTTTTTTTGTAATTATGTTTATAAGTTCTAAATGGGTTCTAGAAATGTTCCTTTTCCAGGAAAACCTAATTTTATCACTTTGTAATAACGAGGTTTTAAATTAACCAAACTATTTAAAAAGGTATTCTGGTGAGTCGCTGCTTGTGTGAAAAAAAGTAAAACTTATGGAATTACAAATTATTCGTATCTAGCTAGCATAAGTGCCATATTTAACATGCAGAAACATTTTTATGTTATTGTAATTTGTATCAAGGGAAAGGAGAAAATAGTACTTGCCAATTATACCAATTGTTATTCATTATTATGGGTCTATAAAAATGTGTGATATTTTAGGTGTTTTAAATGTTTGTATATATTTTTCTCTGTTGTTTATAGTTTCCATAAGTTGACATGGATAACTTATGCCAATGGTTGCTGGGTAGAAGATTTTGTGAATGAAACTGTCATAACCATTTTAATTTTCTTGTGCCTCTTGGGCTCACCACCATTTCACCTATCTATGTCTTTTGCTGTGCTTTTGATGAATCGTGAAGTGCTTTGTGCCAATTGTCGTCCCTGGGAGGTAGGTCACATGTAAGGCCTCTGCAAAAAAAATGCTACTTGCCAAAAAAAGATTTGCTTGGTGAAAAAAAAAAATTCTTCCCTTGTGTCATGTGACCTGGAAATGGTTTTGTCACCACATTGTTCTGGAAGATGGAAGAAGCTTCTTGTCCGCGCTTCTTGGTGAGCTAGTTGAGTATATGAAGCCCCTCGCAAGCTGTCGAGAGAGACAGCAGGAGGGAAAGCCCTTGGAGAGACTTGTCAACTAGAAGACCACTGCACTGCCACTCACTCCAGATCATCACTATGCCTGTCGTCATGCTGCCACCTAGACTGCTGCCGAAGCCTACTCTGGCTATGTTATCGTCACTATGTTAATGTGGAGAGGGAGAGAGAATTATTTCGTGAAGCTAGCAGTGGAACAAAGAATAATTTTTCAGCTCTGGTGATAGAATAATTTGAGTGTTTTTCATTTTGGATTTAGCCATTTTTTTGGAGTAATCTCTCGAAGTGACAGATAGACGAGTGTTCTAAGGACTTAGGATCCTTCTTTTCTGGGTTGGCATTAGTGACGAATCTGTTGAGCTGGAGTTGGCGAGGAGTCAAGAACATAAATACTGTGACATTCCTTGGTCCCGTGTTGGCAAGATACATAAGATACGTATGTTATGTGTGATGGTTACGTAAGGAACTTGCCTATACTTATTTGAGGTCTTCTCATCTGTGCCAACAACATTCTAAAAATTCAAACTGCACCTCGAAATTACTTTCATGTTCATAATGGCTTACGTTAGGAGTATGTATGTAGAATTAGTCTTTACACCTCCGATCAGTGTTTTATATGAAGATGTTTCGTAGAGACTACTATAAAACATTGACAGACAGTTTTACTCGAGGTCGATAAATCTGGGTGTCCAGGATATAAATTACTTGTGTTCTGCAGTGTGTCAAATGTTTTGTACGAGCTGTACAAGAACATAGTTTTCGCTTGGGCTGAGCTGCCGAACTGGAAGATTACCTTGGGGTGTAACTCCGGGTGACCCAACGACTGCTAGCTGCAAGTGCTGCCCACGCTGGACTTCGCCTGGAACAAGTCATCGTGTCTGCCACCATCGGACGAGAGATCCGAGTGGAGCACTTCTCTGAGAAGCCTTATTATAAGATGAGTTGTTGTTTTTGATTGTAGGCACCAGTTGTCAAGTGCAGTCTTACTGTTTACTCATTCCTGTTCTCTTTCGCTTATTATTATTATGTGCTCTAATCATTGATAAACATTGTTTTTAAAATATATTTTTAACATTGTTCCTTCAATGCACTCATATTTTACTGCTTGTTGATGGCTCTGTGGCTTGATTTGTGCCACATAGATTTGTTGTCTTTCTGAAGATTTTATGCCCCTTTGTAAATAATATTTTTTTAGATTAGTTTACCTAGAGTTCATTGACTATGCTGAGTGTAAGTGCCCGCAATAATTTTTCATGATGTTGATGTCATAATATTTATTGTATTTCTATTGCTTGCCTTATGTAGCTATGCCATGGTTCCGTGTGTTGCAGTGATTATTATGGCAAGTCACTGAGGAATGCCCTGGTAGCAAACACCTCTAAGTACTTTTATTTTCACTTTGTGAAATGTCCTATGTTTGTTTTCAATAAATGCAATATTAGCTCTTCATTCCGCTCTATTTTGTTAACTTAGTACTAAGCTCTGTCACATTCTTATTGTCATTGTATGGTTGTCACGTGGTACACAGTGGTCTATTTAATAATGATTTTACAGAGCAATTATTATATAACTATGTCATATTACTAGATTATATTAATATTTCATTGAATTAATTAAGCAAAGCATAAGTTTTTTCCACAAATGTCATTTGTGCATGTGATATGCAGAACATTACTAAATAAGATTTTTATATTCCATAAAAACTCATTAAATTTTTCCCCACGATGTTAAATTTTTGCATATCTAGGTAATTGTTACTAAAGTTAATGGGTTGTTATGCTAGGTCAGTGACATTTAAAATACTGTAAAACTGTTAAAATGGTTGATTAGGTGATGAAGGGTCTTGAAGCAGAGGACAAATATGGGGGTTTAGGAAGTTAATTAGGCTATCCCTTACGAACCCCGTTCTCCCCACATCATATATCGTAACATTTTGGTGTCAGAAGTGAGATAGCCCTAATTGAATAATTTACAAATAGTTAATACAGAATTTAAAAAAAAAATTTGAATTTAGATTTTTGGTATTAAAATTAGTGTTAGGAACTGTAGTTAGAGTGTATTTGTAGTGAAGTTAGTGTTAGTTTTTTGTAGAAGTTTAGGTTAGCTCGTAGGTCAAGTTAAACTGCAGATTGTAGGACAGTAGTGATAGTGACAGACTGGAATGTATGTGGACAAGAAAGATGGCTGCCAACTAACTTAAGCATGTAATGTCTTTCCTAGCAGAGTTGAAAAATATGAGTGAAATAAAGGGTGGCCAGGAGGAAATGAAAAAGGGCGAAGAGGAAATGAAAAATAAAATGGAGTCACCAGAAGAGATGAAGAATCAAATTGATAATAGCCAAGAAGAGATGAAGAAATAATGAAGAACTGCAAAGAAGAGATGATGAATGAAATGAAGATCAGCCAAGAGGAGATGAAGAATGCTATTAAGACAGAGATAGAGGATATCAAACAGAGTCAAGAAAGAATGAAGATAGAAGATTGATGAAACAAGCATCCAGTTCGAGGGTAAAGTACAGTGTTTGGAGCATCTTGTACAAAATGAACAACAACTTGCCAAACAGGAGAAACAGCTAGCTTAGCTCAAGCAGACCACCGAACAGTATGTAGCAGCTGTAATTGAAGAGTGTCGTCGGATGATTAAGGAAGCTACAGCTGCTGCAAGCCAGAAGAGTTGCCAATCAAAATTCAAGCCACACATCTTCAATGGTCAATCTTCATAGACAGTGTACAGAAGACAGAGAGGCAGCTGCAGAAGTAAATGGTTGAGGCGAGGAGAAATGGCTACGGCACTTGTCTTGGCTCTGAGAGGATCTCCACTAGAGCTGCTGCAGACCATATCAGTCCCAGACCAGAAAAACTATGGAGTATTAGCAGAGGCCCTTGAGCTGAGGTATGGTAATCAACACATGGGCAAGGTGTATAGAACAGCCCTAAAGACATGTCAACAGAAATCTTCAGAAATGCTCCAAGAATTCGAAGCCGACATTGAGCGACTCGTGCACCTTGCCTACCCAGAAGCACCAACAGAGTTCCACCAGCAGCTAGCAATCAATGCGTTTATGGACAAATTCAGTGATATGGAGGTTCAACAAACTCTTTGGTTGGCCCACCACCAAAATATCCGTGATGTTCTTGTTCAAGCACTGGTAATTGAAGGTGCCTGCATTGCCTCAAAAAACATGACTATCCGAGCAAGACAGGCTGCAATAGAACCTTACCACCAAGTGAATGGCCGCTCGAGTACCAACGAAAATATTATACTCGAAACACTAAGGAAGGTGTTGAATGGATCGCAGTTTCGGAGAACAAGGGGACAACAGCGGTGCTTCATCTGCAAATAACTAGGACACATCTGGCGCATGTGTCCGAATCGTGGTAGGAAATCCATGGGTGAATCGTGGTAGGAAATCCATGGGTGAAGGACAATGCGGTGATGCAACGATCAAACACGAGAAGAATCTACTGGTCCGACAAAGAAGAGGTCTCCCATGGTGTTTCGCATGTCCAACATGACTGCCCAAATCATGTGAGAAAACCAAAGAAGGAAGGACATCGATGTAACAATGGAATCGAGGGTGACAACTCGCCCGTTAAAGGAACAGGAAGTCACCTACGATGTTCTGCGTGCCCAAAAGGGCATGTTCAATAGAAACGCCCAGAACGGGAACGTGCCCAGCGGGGTTGCTCGATGCTAAGGGAAGCACCATGGCAGCAAGAGCAGAAGAGCGAGACCCATAGAAATCGCAAAGCTGAACTAGGGTGCCGAAGAGTGAGAGGACGGCATGATGTTACATCTGTCAAGAAGTGGGCCATATCCAGTACACTTGCCCGATGCGTAGGATGGCTTTGCAGCATGGTCCACAACAGCATAGTCTTACCTGTTAGGGACGAACAGAATTAAGGAGGGCGCAATGTTATGAATGCGAGAGACAAAATCGTGATGCTAGGTTCGGAGCTGGCTGGCGGCCCTGCACGACCACTGGCATCACGCCCATGTCACGTGTGGTCCACTGACGTAAGGCATGCAACGCGTGCCTGGCCAGATTACAAGGGTCGTCACTACCCCCCCTCCCCCTCCGGTTCCAGCGCATCGTCCTGCCTCAGTGCCGTTATCGCTGAGCGGCCTTGGGAATTCCGCAGGCCGCCGCGCGGAGTGGCGTGAATGGATGCCACCCTTCTGGACTGTTCGGGCGTCACGTCTGCCCAGATAACGCGACTCGTCACAGCGGCTCTCTTCAGTTCTCGAAAGACAACTCACCAGTACTTAAAAAGTGATGCCTGCCTCCACAGAAGTACGGGGAGAGCCACCGCATGAGTGCCGAGTTCTGCGACAAGTTCCACGACAGTCCCGAGAGTTCCGCGAGCAAAGGGAAATGCGACATCGGTGAAGATGGTGAGAGTCCCCCTCACCCCTGAGAGGCGCAACGCGGAGTTTGACTGGATTGTGAAAGTGCGGCAACTGAGTGGCGTAAGACTGCGTGTGGATAGGCGCAACGTAAGGGGCGGACCACTGTTGAGCCTACCTCCAGTGAGGAGTGCGAACTGCGGAACTCGACGGACATTGAGTGATTTGAGAATTAATATTTTTAAGTGGCAGAGATTTGTGTTCGAACCCTTTTTTAAGAACAATTATTTATTATTATTGTAAGTACTATTAATTAATAATACTGTAATAAAATTTAATTGCGCTATCCCTTACGAATCCAGTTCTCCCCACATCATAAATCGTAATATTATGTATTTGAACTTGTAGTGCTATAATGATTGTATAATTGATAATTTCTTTTTGAGCCATATAGTTTCTAACAATCTGTGATCAATTGTTTTTTTTTTGTCATTCTTATTTACTAGTAGCTAATAAAAGATGATGTTCTGTATCATGGTGCAGTGACAAAATTTCTGTGCGGCTTTAATTTTCTATTAAGAGCAAGAAAGTTAACAGAATGGTTAAAGGATTTTGAATGCAAGATAATTCTGAATCGCATAGAAAAGATTAAGGTATACAAAGCCACATATTGTTTGTGAATGACAACAAAGAATGTGAAAAAGGAAGACACATGTATATTGGAATTTATGCAGTGCCAACACATAAAACAAATAAATTGAAATGAAAATAAAACAAAAAAATTTAAAATCCTCTATTTTTATACTTCCTGGCATGTTTTCCAATAATTTTTTTTAAGAAAGGATTGTAATACTTTAAGTATTTTACAAGTGGTTAGGTTAGGTTAGTTACATTAAAATACTTTGAAACTGTGTGAACGGTTAGGTTACTTATAATATTATAAAATAGCAAGGATGGTTGGTTAGTTTAAGTTAGCAACATTTTAAATTGGTTAATTCTAACCAACCATTGAAGTGGTTTTACAATATTTTGAACTTAGCTAACATAACCTAACCAACCATCCACACTATCTTAAAGCGTTTTAAAGGTAGCCACCTAACCTTATCAACCTTCCACACTATTTTAAAGTATTTTTAATACAGCTAAACCAACTAAATATTCAAAACTTATTATGTTCTATGAAAGGAACTTAAATAAATTCTAACTGATTTCCTTTTTTACGGTGCAAGCTATATGTACTTTTTACATTATAGTACCAGTTTGATACTGAAGTTCAAGTTGACTGCATAATCATTGCCAAAACCAGTTTGAATACTAGAAATATGAAGATTACTATAATTTTAAATTATTGCCATTAAGTACCTATTTATATAAAGGTATAAAATTAATTAGTATGTCTTAAGAAGATTATTTTATTTCAATTATTTAGCCTGTTCTAAAACAAACAAAAAAATAATAATGCATCAAGTTTAATTTGTACTTGTGGACTGTACGAAGTTCTGCAAAATTATTGCAACTAGAAATTATAATAAAACATATTACATATTTGGGGCTGAGAAGCCAAGGGGTACAAGTGACACTTTGTGTCGAATGGAATTACATTCAGAAACTGATTCTTCTATATGTTAAAATGTTTGTGGCCAAGAGATATATAGTCCATCCACGGTAACCTCCTACTTTTTTAAACGAACCTTTGAAAAAACACACCAGGATGCAGCATGTTTGGTTCGTTTGCAAAAATACTTTCCATCATATGCATGTTAAACATGCATTAACACTAAATTACCGTATAATGATGTTAAATAAAATTTTACAAAAAAAGTAACTATCTATGTACAATATTATTAATATTAATGATCTCGCATGTGTGTAAATGAAACAGTGAGAGAAGTGGTGTGTTGGCAATGATTAGAACGAAATAGTTCCATAGCCAAAATATATATTTTTTGACTTTCCGCGTGTATTTAAGAATTTGTTTGGGTATTTGTTAAGTTTGAACATTTTTTTAAATCTCTGGTGAAATAAAAACGTTATGTTAACGGTAAAAAAATATTACGTGCCGAAACCGTGGTCGCGCATTAATAATGTTAATAGTCACTTGTTTGTTTTCTCTTTCAGCCGTTTGTCTGCAGTCTGCACTCTTTACGCCATATTGCAGTGTGTTTTAATATATTACTGACCGTGAAATAACGTACAGTTTGTGTTTCAGGATTTTGTGTTAATATTGTGTATTTTAACTTTGTTATATTATTTATTATCTACTATTGTAATGATGGAATTTGTTATCGTTTTGATATTTTGTGTGGTTCTTGTGATTGCTGTAATGGTAATTGGTTCCGGGATGGGGAAAGCTACTTCTTCGCAGCGTCAGATGGACATCATTAACGTCGCTCAGAACTTATATGTTTTAATTAGGAAAGGCGACTTGAAGAAATGTGACGTTACGCAGACGACCGCGTTTCTTCTCAACATCGCAAAGTCAACTGTTCTCAAGTAAGTAGGCTTTTTTCGTTTTCATGCACGTAAAAAAAATATCGACTGTGTCCTAAGTATTGTCGGCCTGTGTTTTAACTCACGAGGTTTTTTGTGTTTTATTTCCAATTTATATTTTTTGGTGTGAGACAACACCGCCATGTGGCGTCTCTGTTGAAAAGTTAACCTAAAATCATATTAGGCCTACTCAGGTCCTAACAATAACAATATAGGCACTTTCAAGTATTTTTATGGGTGTGATACACGTTTGTTTATAACGATGTTTATAAACTTTATGATAGGTTTAACTATAACATAAGGGAGTGATTTTATAATTTGCATTTAATTAGTTTTTCATCTGTTTGGGAGATTACAAAATAAATAAACACTTCATTAATTTCGTGGACAAAGTCTGTCATGTTTCCATTTAGTGACCACAAAGCAAATATTTGTGACAAAATGCCATATTTGGAACACTGCCTAACTGCGTATTGTGAACGGGTCCCCGGAAAAGTGTTATGACAAATGTTTTTTTTTTTTTTGGTTAGGTACTACAAGAAAGACATTGAAGAAGTTTCAACACCAGGAAAAAAGAGGAAAAAAAGGCCACAGGAAGGAAAGTCACTTGACACAGTCGACGATTTCACAGTAAATGCAATCAGGAATGCAATTTACAGGATGTACGCTGAAGGTAAAAATTTGATACTGAAGAGTAGTTTCAATATCACTGGGGTAGGCCCTATCATATGAAAACACAACTTAGCCAGACAAACTGTGTGTTAGTGTATGAAGTAACAGAAGGTTATAAAACAGTAAAAGTTTAGTATCGCGTATCCGATTCGATACATTGATCCTGATCGCATGATCCTGCAAATATTGATCCTGTGATTGATGATGCTTGCTTTTCTAATTTATTACGTTTAAAAATCCTGTACAAAACCAAAACTAAAAACCTGTGATGTAGTAATGAGTTATGATTTAAAGTTGAATAATAATGAAAATATATATGTTTTATTAAACTTATAATAATTATTCTTGCTATACCACAATATTTGATTATGTTCAGGATCTTTGATCTGAATAAATGAAAAAAAGCATGCACCACACGATCAATAGGATGTACAGGTTCATGCATAAAGATCTAGGGATCACATGGGATACACGATACAAAACATTTACCTATAACACAGTGTAGAGCTTGTAACTTATTGATTGCTAAATTGAATGCTGAAATACTAATGTTTTACACAACTTCAATACAAACGCGCAATATAATCGTCATATCATTGCAGACAAAAATACTGCAATGTAGAATTCCTCTAAGCAAACTACAAAATTTAAATTAATTTAAAAGTATTTTTGAAATGTAAGTTTATTAAAACTATTTAATAAATGTAAATTGTGCACTTAAATTATCTTCTACGGGGTTGTGGTTTCGCTTAGTTTTGTGTACCTCTGTTATTTCATGTATTGTTAATGTATGCAATAAATTTACAGGTTTGAATGTTACAGTCGACACCATTTTGAAAGAAATCAGGGAAAGACAAATAGATTATTATGGTGGAAGATCAAGTCTTCATAAATTGTTAAAGAAGATGGGATTTTCATGGACAACTGTTGATGGACGAAAAGCTTTGATATTGATAGAGAATGAAAACATAGTATTGCAGCGAATAGATTTCTTGAGAAAGTATAAAGAAGAAAAAGAAAGAGGTGCCAATTTCATATTTGTTGATGAAACATGGATTTTCCAGAGAGGCAAGGCATTAATTTATTTGAAAATTTGTTCTGTGGTCCAATACAAAGTATTTCATTTCCATTTCATATATTTTTCAGGAACTGTATCAAAGTCATGGCAGGACAAGAGTCTACAATCTGCGAAGAGACGTACTGTTGGAGATGGTAAAAGGTTTATTGTTGTTAATGCTGGAGGGCGCACTGGCTTTGTGCCAGGAGCAGGATTACTTTTTGTTTCAGGTCAGAAGACTGCAGACTACCATGGCGAGATGAATGGGGAAACTTTCTTGATGTGGTTTGAAGACATGTTGGTGCATCTTGAGGAACCCAGTGTCATCATAATAGACAATGCTTCATATCACAGCACCCAGGTATGTGCAATGGTAAAGCAGTGTCTTTTTATTGCTCAAATTGTAATGTGAAAAATTTACATGTGTTTATTTTTGTGTATAAGTACGAATATTCGAGACTAATACATTTTGCCAGCAATAATTGTTATCTTAATAGTATGCCTACACTACATTTTTATAAACTATAATGTTTGAGCTGAAATTGATTACACACACACACACACACACACACACAGATATATATATATATATATATATATATATATATATATATATATATATATATATATATATAATGTAATTGAATTACATCGTAGTGCAAACTAATTTAGTAGAGGGTTTGAAATACCAAATAAAATTTTTTTTATTGCAAATAGCATTTGAAAATGACATAATTACTTGTTTGGTAAAAGGACCCACTTTATGAATGCTCTGTTGCCCTACTTAATAAATTAAAATAATATTTTCAAAAAAATTTCTAGTCACTAAACTAACATGCTTTGTTAAATTTAGAAATTCATTACGACAATATGCCAAAACACATGTTTGCTTTGCATAAGTACAGTAGAACCCTGTTATAATTTGTTTTTAAGGGGCTACAAGAAAAAAAACATAAGCAGGAAATTCAATTTAGTACTTTTTAGTGTGGATTTATTGCCAATGGACTCAACAAGCTGCATAAAGATATATTTGATGCTCCAATTTGCTTGTAGCAAGCCAAAAACAATTTTTCTTTAACATCATGGTGCTTCCAGCTTCTATCTGCTTTGTCTTTACTTACACATTGTCTCATTGCTGTAAAATTGTCTCATTTCTGTATAATTGTCATAATTCACGACAGTGTTTACAGTGGAAATGCTTAAGTCCAGTTCTTTTGCCACTTGAACATGTGATTTAAGTGAATACATTTGAAAACACACAGAATGGCTAAAAATTTATGAATTTATTTGTTTTCCAAGGGTGTCAACAGGCAGTTAACTGCTAACATACACATATACATAGACAGTATAGACAAAGGCTTTTAATTTTTTTCGTCTTCTAAAATTTTATGAAGTGAACATTACAAGCACGAAACGCATAATTTGTGAAACATTATATCCAGGAATTAAATACATTGTCCTTATAGGGAAAATATTGGACTTGAAAAATAATACATTATAGGCAGGAAAACTTTATAAGCAGTAAAATTGTAACAGGGTTCTACTGTCATGAATTCTTATCAGCTACTTGAGTATTTAGTTAAATGTTGGCATAACGTAGGTTGAGAAAACACCTACAACGAACTGGACCAAGGATGCACTGATCGCGTGGCTGGAGAAGAATGAGATAAAACATGAAAATAATTTGTTGAAAGTGGAGCTGCTGAGAATAGCTAAACAAAACAAGCCCCGAATACGGTATATTATTTCGTTTTTTTTACAGCATTTCTTTAAAAGTGAGATAGTTGCAAAAAATTACGTATACGCCTTGTTCTAACACACTTTTCAGATATGAGGTAGACGAGTTGGCTCGTAACTATGGCCACGAAATTCTACGACTCCCACCCTATCACTGCCACTATAATGCAATCGAACTAGTTTGGGCTCAATGTAAACACCATTACAATAGTAACGTGGGGCGGGCCAAGAGATTTGACAATGATGCAGTTGCAGCCATCTGGAAAGAGGCTCTTGATGCTTCCACACCAGAGAGGTATTTTCATGTTGCATGACCAATGGGGTATTCCTTTTGAAGTAGAAATTGTTTTATTTTCCTGTAGAACATTCCTCAAGCTTCAGCAAAACCCTTACCATACATTTTTACATAATACGTAAGTATAGTTGCCTAGCAGCCTGGTCCTACCATTCCTTTTGATAACTTTGTGTGCTAGTGTGTGTATAGTGTGATTATCATTTTGTGTATATTCATATACCAGTAATACAGTTTTAAAACAATTGGTAAAAATAAGTGGTTTGAATTTGTGTAGTTGTCGTTTTGAAAATGTGTTGCATGTATGTGTTTGTGTTCGTGTTTGTGTTTGTGTTTGTAATTTTATTCCCATGTGATTCATACATATCTGTGTAGTTTCTAGATCTAACAGTGGTGACTTATTTGCAAGGTTTTTTTTTTTTTGTAATTGCAGTCCATTTGCAATTGTTTCATTTCCATAAATAGTTTTGTATTTATTAGTAATTGTGATATTACTTTCTGTTATGCTTAATCTTGTGTCAATGACTTTAAAGTTATGGTGGGTTCAGTGCTGTAGGCAGATTTCAATATTCAGATAAAATTTCAACGTAGAGAATTTTGAATATTTTCATCTAGCGAACTTGAATAGGTATTTACACATGTAGTTCTTGCACATTAGTATTTTCAAAAGTTATGTTATTATAGTGAAATACATATACAGTAAATCATCAAAACTATTCAAAAAATTAAATTTTCGCTATATCTCACTGTTTTTGTCTGGGACAAATTTTAACCAAAAACAAACACAAAACTTATGAAATAAATATTTTATCATATGCATTCTAAGCCTTTATTGATAACATAGAAAATATTTACAGCTTTATTATATCTTGAATAAACCACTATAAATTTTTTTTTTCAGATAACATAAAACAAAACATGTTACTTCAAGTATTAAATAATAGCTTTGATAGTTGAGGAAAACACATTAAATGAGTTTTGTTGTGTTTAAAAATAGTTTCTTGTGGAGTGAGTTCAAAATTGTATGTAATAAAGAGCATGCCATGCATTGTTTACTATGCCGTTTTGACAGAAACAAACATATTTTGTTATAGAGTGGTTTTTGCTATAAACAGGTCATTTATATAGAGGTTTTACTGTATACATTAATTTTTTTAGATGGGCGAGGTGTGTGGATCACGTGGAGAAGCTAATTCAAGCAGACTGGGAGAGAGAAGTCCACATAGACAGCGGCACCATTCCTCCACTCATCATCCACCTCGGCGAGGATAGTTCAAGTGAAGACAGTGACAGCGAAGAATTTGAGGTTACGACACAGCAAGTAGATGGAGACAGTGAAGTACTGGCAGTTCCTCTTGATGATTTACCCGGGTGTTCTTATTAAGGTCTGTATGTAATAAACACCTGGGCAACTGTAAGTATTGGGGTTTGAAACATTTTTTTTTCTTTTATGCATTCCCATTAAGTATGTTGATTACTGGAACTTTATGTATTAACTTTATATTACACATATTATGAAATTAATAATAAATTTCATTTCTGGATTCGTATAGGTGTATGTGAAACATTTTATTTTGTTGTGTGTCTTCATTTTTCAGTGAACTTACTTGGAAAACAAAAAGCCAGTCCCCATCCAGGGCCACAAATAAATAATGCATATAAGTGGTATAGAAATTACTGTCAATTCTTTACCACAATTTTACTGTTCATAAAATTATGATTTTGTCTAATAAGTATACTCAGGAAAATGTATATAACCATATTTTTATTTGTGGCCTTAACCGGCAAAATGGTAGGGGTTTATTAAATAAAAGAAGAAAATTCATTTTTAAATGTTTTCATCTGAATTTGTTAATTTTATTAAACCTTCAATCCTTAGTCTTTTCCAGATTGCTTAGATGGACAGCCATATGTATAATTTACAATACTTTTTTTTTCAGATGCAGAAAACTGTGTTAAACTGTACTAAAGGATGATATTTATTGCTTACATAAATGTTGTAAATTTATATGTTCTCCTAAAAATTTACTTTAAATTATATGTTATTTCTTTAGCTAACAAACTTATTTTTTAATATTTTTACCATTGGGTATCGTTAATGTTATGAACATATACATGTATACTTAGATCATATTCAAATTACTTATATATATATATGTATATATATATATATATATATATATATATATATATATATATGTATATATATATATATATATATACATACATACACACACACACACACACATTGTTTTGACAGCTGGTGATTGTAAACAAACCATTTGACATTTGTCACATGGCAATGTTTTTGTTTACATACGGCGGAAGGATACATAGTGACATTAAAGTAGATCCGGTGAAAAGCAGGGCTTCAGAAAAGTAGGAGGTTATTGTGGATGGACTATAACTGTAATGCTGTCTGGTGCTGCATCCTAGCGACAGAATGAAAAACGACTTCGAGCAACGCTAGTTTTACAGAGAGGCCAAGGGATATAAGTCACTTGTACGCCTTGTCCTCTGACTGAAAGTTGATGGATTCATTCGTGCGATGTGTATGTTGCTAAGCTACACTTGAAAAATGTCCGAAGAGAGTATCCTTAGCCTGTTTGGTGGTGAGTTGTACATGTAATAATAATACTGTTAGTAATATTATTTTAATAATTACCATTTTTCTGTTATTGAAAATACTACTAATAAAATATCCTTGATGATCATTTTAGGTTCACTTTAGTTTCTTAGGCGTACTACTTTTGCATGTATGAGACATTAAGGTTAAATTTTTTTTTTCCAGATAACACCAACGACAATGTAGATTAAAACCCTGAACAATATAATCCAGAGAAAGAAGACAGTACTTCAAATGACAGTTCCCAAGAAGGTGGGTTATTACAGATTATTTTTATTTTAATGTCCCAGTTGTCCCAGTTGTCCCAGTTCTAGTGCATCTAGTTTAATTATTTACACAATATTTCAATCAACATTATAACCATTAAGATTGCACTTTAAAAGCTGTACCCTTGTAGTTTCATCAAATTTAATTTAGTTAAATACTACAGTCATTTTACTACTATGTTTCAGATGGCGTTGAGGAAGGAAATGAGACAGAAGGTGACCTAGAACCCCCTGCACAGTGGTGCAAACATCCTGGTAAGAAAAAAACAAGACGGATGCATGATTGGAAAAGGTATTAATCATCAAAGTTACGTAACAAGGGTAAGAAGTACATAGACAGAAAAGGTCAGGTTCACGAAGAAAGAAAAGTTTAGGTATATAATCATAAATGTCATTACAATTGCAATGTCAATGTAAGTGAAGCAAAGCATCAAGAATGTTTTTATCAGTACTAGGAACTAAGTAACTGGGAATTCACAATAGTCTTATTTGAATTCTACAATTGTATTGGAGCAGCCACATAGGAAAATAGCAAATGCAGTTCGTGGAAAATCCTTGTTCTTGTCAGTATCACTTGGGAAAGACACGGGTTTGCAAAGAATTCTTTTTAAAGACATGTACATAGGATCACACCTCTTATAAACATCAAAACTCCCCCAGGCGACTGATCCCGTTAGGGCATTGTCCTGGTTAGGAAAAAAGATGGATCTTTTACATGCCAGACACTGTTACCAGTGCCCGACATGAGTTCCGAGAACCGGGAAATAGATTCGCTATTTCCAATCGCGGCATGTTACTGGAGAGCGCCCGGCTAGGTCGAGAGGTTGAGGAGACCCATCCCAACTTCGGCCCCACCGACCCACCCCCAGCTCCGCCGTTCACCCCCAGACCTCCTACAGAGCCAGCCCCCTCTGTGGGATCTGAGTAGCTACGACACGGAACCATACCTCTCACATCCCTGGGACCCCTCGGTCCCCAGTTTCTTTTTAAAGACAGTTGATATTTCCAATAAATGAATTGCTAACATTGCTTCCAAGAAAAAGGGTTCTGACACGTGCATTTCACCTAGAGACAAACGAGGCCATAAAGTTTCTGCTAATAAAATTGTGAAGGAAAAAGTGGATCTGGTAAAGGAGCACATTTCACTATTTCCTAGATATAGCAGTCACTATTCCAGGCAGCAGGCTCCAAACCGGAAATACCTTAATGTGCGCCTAAATCAGAGTAAAATGTATGACTTGTACAAGATATTTTGTGAAGAACAAGCAAGGAACTTGTAACTCTCTCTTATTACAACAAAACCTGACATGTCCATATTTGTTTCATAATTATCTACCAAACTAAATAGTGTATTAACTTATTACTAACCTTACATTAATACGAAATTCAAGCACAATTTATGCTAATAGTTACAAATTTTTACTAATGTTTTGCTATGAGTTACCGGTTTTCCATCATTATCTCAAAACCATTTAAAGTGGACTTATCAAGTTTTGCACGAAAGCTCCTCATATATGGACAGGATATGCACATTCTAATTGTCCACACTTGATGGCATAGTTGAGGTTCACACCCGCTTGGGGTGAAGCGAACAGTGTTTTCTTTGTAAACACGGAAGTCCATTCTATACCATCTCTCTATTCTATGGTGAAATACTACATTGAGTAAACAAAAAGTACAGAGAAATTTTCTTTGACATAAAATTCTTTGTTATTGGTTGTATTCAAAAAGCTTGTTAGTATTGGTTCTTCGGTTAAATCACGCGGGCAAACTCATTCTTCTTGGAGGATAAGGTTAGCCAAGTTAGTTATTGTTTGTAGGTCAACAAAGACAAGTCACATTTTGGATGGAGACTGTTTATATTTATTTCGGGAAATCTTATCTTAAATATTTGACCACAGGCGGCAGCATAAGCCTAGGTGAAATCTTAAGCTGGACTCTTTATGACTAGTTTCATCCATCCATCATCTGTCTCTCTGCCAATTACGTGACCTTCAGCCAATCAGATGGCTTAACATGCTTTAACTTTCGACGGATGGACAGATGAAATAACCTCAAAAAATTTTAGCAAGATACTTATTGCCGGCAACTTTTAATATCTTAAAAAGTTTTAATTTTGTTTATTTGTTTAGCTGCTTCCATCAAATGTTTTTAACTTACGATTGAACAAATTTTTAAGAACTGAAAATATTTTAGTCAATATCAGAGTGAAAAAAAATTTAGTTAATTGATTTATTAAGTGCTTAACTTTCATGATTGTCAATCTTACATACCTATATAAGATACATTTTCACCACTATTTAAGCCTTCTAGTCAGTTGGCAGCATCAAAGTAGAAAAGTATTTGATGGTGTACAAATTATTTTGAATCACTTGGCTTGTTGACAGATAGGCGGATGGCAGAAGGACGACTGACAGAGAGACGTGACTGATAGGCCAGAAATAATTCCTTTCCCAATATCCCTGGTCTATGTCACTTACAGTCTCTAAAGACCTCCCTATTCACAAGGCATATGGCCTTTCCCTCCCCTCTTGCAGCATAATTATAGCTATTTGGTATGTCTAAAAAAATATAAGTAAAATATGTTTCTGAGAAAAGGATAATGCCAAATTAAATGTAAGCTACAATGTTCAAGATAGTATGCTGTGACATTTCCCTTTTTTTTTTCAGCTAGTAACCACCAACAAAAATAAGTTAACAGTATCAAAATTAGTCAAGACCTATAGAATTCTTTTTGTAACAATTATTTAAAGACTCTTGCAAATACTTGAAGGTGAAAACATCTATATGTGTATGTAATGCTCCAAATTAAAGTTCACTAACACTATTTTTACCGGGCATATTATTAGGTGAAGGAGAAGGAATTGGCTGAATCTATCTGATTGAACAGAGCCATTCATCTACTCTACACAGGATAACAATGCCCTGTAAATGTTCTCTATTCTAACCAAATATGTTGGTTTTAAAATTTTTTTTTAGTATTGTGTACTTTTTAACAACGTATGCTCGACATAAAGTTGATCAGAAGAATGGGGTTGGGGCGCTGGAGATGACTGGGATGAATTGGACGAGGCTAAACTTATCAAAAATCTTTCCTAGTCATCTTGAAGTTCGTCAGCTCTCCACAGATCTTCTTACATGTTTTTCACAGTTTGTACATAATTTTACCAGTTTTCTTTTGATACGTGGTCATAACCCTTTGTTATTAAGGACTCCATTTCATGTGCCTTGAAAGTTGTTATGCAGTCTTACGAACGATTTCACTTGGGCCCATACCATTTCAATAGGGTTTAGCTCGCAATGATATGGGGGCAAGCGAAGTACAGTTCGACCTACGTATTTGGCTATTTCTTCAAGTTTGTATTTATTGTACTTGTGCATTTCTCGCCCTACTATGTGTAGCAATTCCCGCTTAATCATACTGGCATCATAAGGAATGCTTTTCTCCGTGAGCCACTGTCTTATATCCCCCACAAGCCAACGTTGCACGGCAATTGGTTCACACATCCTGCTATGGTATGACGCATTATCCAAAACAATAACAGATCCCTCTGGAGTGTTTGGCAAAAGTTGTTCGGCAAACCACTTTTCATACCCATCTGTTGTCATTTCATCATGAGCATCAGCTGTGTTCTTTTTGCACAAGAAAGTAAGGGCAGCATTTTGAACAAAACCATCCTCATTACCTGCATGCACTAATGCAAAACGTGCACCTCGTCCTGTAGGAGGTTTAAGGCCTAAAATAAGGCCTTCACTGGCTGCCTGCCTAGCGCTCTTCACTGTTGTATCTTTCCATGCCTTTTCCACACTGAGCCCCACATTTACCCAAGATGCATCTGTATAGATAACTGGTTTTCCTAAATTCCTAAATCTTCTTACTTCTCTCAAGTAGGTATGCCGCCACCGAATTATTTCGTCACGTTCTATGAATGCTGCCTTGTTTCCTCTTCTTAAATATTCAAACCCAATGTCGTGAAGGAACCTATGCAGGGTGGTACGAGAGAAATCTGGCAGTGATTTGTCACTATTCACTTTTGCTAAAATGACATTTAAAGTGGGAGGAATGTTAGCAAACAAAAAAGTGTGAACGATCCGCCGTAGACCACTCTGCACAATGCAATCGTAAGTTTGTTTTCGGCAATTTTTCTGTTTCTTTTTTCTTTTTGATTTTACCTTAACAGGCGTACTTAGGGTACCATGTCGCTGTAGTTCCGTCCTTATGTTGTAAATGATTCGTTCGGAACAGCCGGTTGTTTTGGAAGCTTCCTTAATTGCATTGCACACACTCATATTTTTTGAAAAATACTCAAATACATTCAACACAATCTTACGCTCCCTCCCGCGTAGCCTACCGATATAATTTATTTTCAGTGTTCTATCTTCCATATTTTATATGTACGTAATAAAAATAAATGTAGAAAATAAAATCACGAATGTAAATATATAATTTGTCAAAATTATAACTGTAACGAGTCACCGGACACAACGCGTTGCTTCCTCGCGAGACACGATACAGTGAAACCCGTTATTTACGTTACCGTTATTTACGTTTTCCCGTTATTTGCACTATATTCTTCAGGTCCCGTTAGGATCCCATTTAATCCAATACAATATTTCACGCAAATTACGTCTCAAAAATCTAATCCATCCCGCTATTTACGTCACGTAACAACCATAGTAGGCCTAAAAACATTGTGAAAAACGTAACTTTTATAGTCGGCAGTGAACATTTTAAATCGCAAAATAAACATATTTTATAACATGAAAACTTGTTTTTATTTCTAAACATATAATAATTTAAGCCTAGGCGTGTAAAAGTCCGAGCAATTATAGCAGGAGACAATCTAGAATGTACTCGGGAAAAACGTTAACTCACGAATGTATAAACGTTCTGTTACTATATTTATGTCACAACTTAGCCGAAATACTGGTACGAGACCTAAACTTCACTAGATAAAATGAGCGGAGTCTTGGTAACTGTTTTATACGTATTTTATAATTTCAGAAGTATTGTACAGTTGACGCATATTTTTTAAACTAACCATTTATATCTGGGGATCGTAAATAATTAATTATTGGTATCAAGACATCAAGATGAACGTAAACTTGAACAAGTCACGGCAGCGAAAAAACTGGTGCGTATACCAATAAAGTGGTATTAGAACTGGACAAAACTCGTACACGGGAGGTGGAGCTTATATTTTTTTCCGCTAAGCTCACATCTATTGGCTGGCTGCTGATGGAACGTCACGAGTCTGGGCGGAGCATTGAGTTTATTATACTGCGCATGCGCAGCTCAGACAACAGAGAGAGCCAGCCTGCGGCTATGCCGCGCCATAACAGCTGATTGAGTACGATGACCTTTCTCCGCGCACGGCACGCTATTGACGGTAAATTTCCAAGCGGCCCTTTTTTTTTTAATTTTTTTACTGTGGTGCATTGCGTATGTGTAATGTAGCCCGCATTTGTTATGAACGCTGCAGGATGCGACAGTATTTTAATTAACTTTAACGTATTTCTTACTTTTCCCTTTATTTACACTTTTCCCGCTTTTTTATTTTGTCCCCATGAAAAGTGCAAATAAGGGGTTTTGCTATACTAACTGGCAGGCTGGTTTTCAGAAATGCGTGTCTAAGGAAATACATGGTTGACTAAGGAAGCCATGTATTAGAAATTGCTTGCAGGACAGAACCCCACTTATCTAAACACATGACCCTGTTTCCTCTTACGACGGCAGCTTGTGAGAGAAACCTCTATTGCAGCGTGCTCTTGTACTGATAAGACACATCTTTAACAGCTATTTCCACGGAAACTGTAGAAGCAATTGAGATGGAACTGTTTTTAAAAACTAATTCAATTCATTGTTAACATTCTTCATGCTTTTGTCCCCCATCTATCTTTAATAGAAAAAAAAATTTCCTCTGGTCAACTTTTTGATGTGTCAGTTTGTGAGAAAATGCATTTCAATATTTTAAAAAAATTATTTAAGTGAAACCTGTATAGTTTTTGTCTTAACATTTGTTCGGTGGCGTCCTAAGGCATTAATTTATTAATAAAAAAAATCTGAATGAAATACACATGTAGGTTTTTTTTTTTATGTGAAACATCTCAGAATACTTCAAAACAGTTCGCAGTGAATAAGTCATGTTTTTTAATTTTTTCTGACACTTAACTCGAGCAGGCAACTGAACAGCGAGTATCAGCAGTAACCGAAGAGTGGCGTCGGATGCTCAAGGAAGCAACATATGCTACGAAACGGAGTAGTTATTCTGAAGACGTGAAGGTGGAAGCCGAAACTGGTCTCCCAAAATTCAAGCCACTCACCTTTGATGGCCAATCGTCGTGGGCTGTCTACAGGTGACAGTTTGAGGCAGCTGCTGAAGTAAATGGGTGGGACGATGAAGGCACTCGTCTTGGCCCTGCGAGGATCTCCACTAGAGCTGCTGCAGACCATACCAGTTACAGACCAGAAAGAATATGAAGTATTAGTAGAAGCCCTTGAGCTAAGGTATGGCGACCGACACATGGGGGAGGTGTACAGAACAGCCCTGAAGACACGTCAACAAAGATCTTCGGAAATCCTCCAAGAGTTCGAAGCCGACATCGAGCGACTCGTGCACCTCGCCTACCCAGAAGCGCCAACCGCCAGCAGCTAGCCATTAGTGCTTTTATAGACAGGCTCAGAGATGCGGAGGTTCAGCAAACTCTTTGTTTGGCCCAACACAAGAAGAGCTGCGAGGCCTTGGTCCATGCCCTGGAAATTGAGGCAGCACGCAGTGCCTCAAGAAACACAAGCATCAGGACAAGGAGAGCTGTACTGGAGCCCTACAATGCAGTAAATGCTGGAAACACCACTAATGAATGGATATTCTAAGGGCATTGAAGAAGCTGCTGAATGATACTCCAGGTAACCAGATCAAAAGAGTAGGATGCTCGCGGTGCTTCATCTGCAATTAACTAGGACACATCAAGTGGGACTGTCTGACACGCAGGAAGACAACACAACAGGAAGAAAAACAAGAATATCAACAGGGAAACGAGTAATAGCTGGTATGAGGGGGCGCATGCCAGCTCTACAGGAAATTGTAGCCCCTAGGGTTTATACTGTATCCGTATTTCATAGAGACCATGACAGTTTGTTTCTCAATGGATGGATCAATGGCAGACAATGTTCACTTACTGTTGACAAAGGGGCATCGGCATCTATTATTCGCACAGACATTGTAAATAGAGAAAAGCTGAAGAGAACACCCATTCCATACAGACTCAAAACAGCAACCGGAGGCACCTCACCTGTGCATGGACAGCTCGATCTGGAATTAAGGATTGGAACTTGGATATTATCACAGACCTTTCTTGTTGCTGATATCACTGATGAGGTAATATTAGTAGTAGACATCATGAATCGATACGGATTCGTTATTGGCATGGAAGGACAGGTACTGTGTTTTAAAGATGAAGAGGTGGCTTTGTTTACTCACGACCAATTAGAAGTTTCTGTAATGCAAGTGGTAGTTAGTGAAACTGTTTCAATTCTAGCAAATCATGAGAAGATAATAGCAGCTGGGATTACGGGAGACCCTAGGAGCAACTTGAGTTACCTGATAGAGCCAGATATGAAGTTAGGATTGAAGACACTCCTGGTCGCTCAAAGCATTGCAAGAATTGGCGAGGTTGTACCAGTCAGGGTGGCCAACCTCGACTCTCAAACAAGGGTCCTTAAAACGGGGGACCCAATAGCTAGCTGCGAACCAGTCTCTTGGGTAGGCCAATGTGAGTCTTCCTCACCTGTTAGACATGATGCGCAAACACTAAACCCAAATCCAGAGCAATTACTAAGGCGATGCAAAAATAATCTGACAGATGGGGAAATAGAAGAAATAACAGCTTTTCTGGTAAACAACCAGGATGTATTTTCCTCGAGGAATATTGACCTTCGGAGAACAAAGCCTGGTCTATCATCGCATCAACACAGGTGATGAAGAGCCGATCCGACAAGCACCACGATGGCTGCCTCTAGCAAAACAGGAAGAAGCTGAGAAGTTGATCGTGGGTATGATGGAAGTTGGTGTAATAGAACCATCAGCAAGTCCTCGGGTTTCCCCAGTTGTTTTAGTGGCAAAGAAGGATGGCCAACTGAGGTTTTATGTGGACTACCGGAAGCTGAATGACATCACCAAAAAGAACAGCGAACCCCTCCCACGTATCGATGACACACTTTATACACTCTCTGGCACCAGATGGTTCTCTACATTGGACCTGAATAGTGGTTACTGGCAAGTGGAGCTACACCCAGAGGATAAGGAGAAGACTGTTTTTACGACAGGTAGTGGTCTGATCTAGTTCACTGTGTTACCATTCGGGTTATGTAATGCTCCTGCAACTTTTGAGAGATTAATGGAGCATGTCCTGCATGGCTTGACTTGGAAAAAATTCCTAGTATATCTGGACGACATTATTGTAGTAGGGAATACAGCAAAGGAACATTTTAAAATATCCAGGATGTATTTGACATGCTTCGCCCTTCCCAACTTAAGTTAAGTCCTAAGAAGTGCTTCTTGTTCCAGCATGAGGTAACATTCCATGGGCATATCGTATCGCAGGATGGAATGCAAACAGATCCTGAGAAGATCCATTCTGTTATGGAGTGGCCTCAACCTAAGAACATGCATGAAGTAAGAAGTTTTCTGGGACTCTGTACTTATTATAGACAGTTTGTGCCCAGGTTCTCAACAATCGCAAAACCACTGCATCAGCTGACCGAGGACAAGAGAGAATTTATCTGGACCTCAGCATGCCAGGCTGCATTTCATGACCTCAAGAAATCCCTGTGTACTAGCCCCATACTTGCCTACCCCCATCTACATGGAGAGTATATCCTCGACACAGATGCAAGCGGAGATGGTTTGGGCGCCATCCTGTCCCAGGTTCAGGATGGAAATAAACGAGTAATAGCATACTACAGCAAAGTTTTGTCTAAGCCTGAACGCAACTATTGTGTCACAAGACGAGAACTCTTGGCTGTAGTAAAGTCTTTGCAACATTTCCACAAATATTTATATGGGAGAAAATTTCTTTTACGCACTGACCATGACGCACTTAAGTGGCTACTACAGTTCAAAAATCCAGAGGGACAACTTGCTAGGTGGATTGAACAGATACAGCAATATGATTGTCGGATAGGACACAGGAAAGGCCGAATTCACAGCAATGCCGATGCCCTCTCCCGAAGGCCATGCAAGGTTGTGCCGGAAATTAGGCATTTCGACACCCTTTTAAATTTTTTTTTATATTTTAAATTATTTTTGGAAATTTTATTTTTTATAATTTATCTGGTTGTTAAGGGGGTGATTTACTCTTTGTTAGGCCGGTGTACGCCTCGTGTTTAAACTTTGTGCCAGTGGACTGAAGCACCTTCTCAGGGGCCTATCTGATATTTTGCTAGTCTAATGTGGACGTGGGCAGCCCGGTTGAAATTTCTCTCGCCTGCAGTCACGTCCCGGGTTTGTAATATTAATTCCCTGCATGACCAAAATTGCATAGAGCAGCTTGTGGGCTGCAAGCTGCTACTTCTTTGAGGCCTGCTGAGAATAGCGAGTCTTGTCACGAACGGGTCTCCAGTGGACCTCCGTTCCCAGCTTAGTGGCGTTTTTCTGTCCACCCTCCCCTCTCCCCCCCCACCTTAGTTCTGAGAAATTATGCTAGGAGCAGTGACCTGACGTGAACTTAGCCAAGACGATGGCCTGCTTCAAGGACATTCCCCCGGGTCCTACAGAGACCTCCACGACATCTAGCGGCAGAAAAAGCAATTTCGGGCCTGGTCGCCAGCGTATAAGGCACACGCTCGTGACACCTGGTGGCAAGTCAGCTCACCGCCTCAGTTAGTTCCCCTTTACGCCGCTAGAAAGCAGCGCCGCGGCGCCATAAGGCCCTATGCTTCCTTCTCGCGGCATGTAGAAGTCGATTCTTTGTAGCTTCCTGTTACCGCCGGTTGAGAGCGCGCATGTCGTGTTGTTGTCACGACCACTCGGGCACCTCCGCATGTTTTCGGCCCTGAGCCGAACCTTCCCCCTCTTTTTTCCTAGGCCGACCGCCCGATTTAATTAGGAGCGTGGTCCTCCATGAAGGGACTCTGACATTGGCTACTAACCGCGCAGCAGTTCGGGCGAAACTTCTCTCCGTCTCTTGTCGCGGCTACGACGGAAACGACTTCTATTAAGAGTGTAGTCAACGGTCTTGAGGGATGTAATCCCATTTGTACAGTAGCCAGTCAGGAGTAGTCATTAGAAAAAGTCATGTTTAGTTAGATTTTTAATTTTACTAAAAATTTGGTTTCTTCCGTGTCATCCGCGGTATCTCGGTGCGCGCCATCCTGATGTCGGCGCGAGACTTCTCGTGAGCCCGGAATCTACACCCTGTTTGGTGAGTAATCCGGCTTTTTTTTCCTCCCCAAATTCCCGTTTGTTGGCCTTTCGCGCCAACTGTGTATGACTGTCTGGAAGCAGGTCTAATTCATTTTGAATTTGACTTGTGTTTCAGACAGGGTCGAAGTGCTGGGGAGACAAATTGCTCCCAGCTGGTTGTCCTGGACCTCGAGTTCCGAGTCCCGTTAGAAGAGATCTTTCCGGACCCGACGTCTTACCGTGAAGACCCGGGTGATAATGTAAAATAAACATCTCCCCCCTTTCTATCTACGAACTACATTAAAAGAATGAGTAGCCTACCAGCGAGCAGTGATTCAAGAACTTAATCCTCATGAACATGTAGAATCAAGGAAACTAATTATCTATGTAATCATTGGACGAATCAAATTTTGATGTGATACTTCAAATTTTTAAATTTTTGTTTATGTAATCGTTCGTTGTTAAAGTTGAATATGTGTTGTTTTAAATGATTTCAGGGCGCCCCCATATTTTTTGTTACATGCTAAGATCTTGATTGTGATATCAGAATAATGCGAAAACAAAACTTCTTCATAAAAAACCAGGGTTCTTTTTAATTAATTTAAAATAATATAATTTTAGGGCACGAGGGGCGTTACAAGGTAGACTGCACCATTTCAAAAGGGCAGAGAAAAATGAGGGGATCGAAGATATTAGGCGAACGATTACTAACGGGGAAGAAAAATGAGATAGTGCCAGCTTGAAGGCAGCGCAGCGACAAGATCCTGACCTGGCACCCATTATAAGCTGACTTGAGAATGGTACTTGATGTCCAATATAGAATGAGATCTCCACAAAGACTGAAAGGCTGTGAAAGCTTACTGGGCACAGTGGGATTCCTTGAGGATGATTAATGAGCTCCTATAGAGGGTATGGGAGAGTCCAAATGGAAAAGTAGTTACAATGCAACTACTCCTAAAGAGTCTAGTGGCAGAGGTGTTAAGAGAAATCAATGATGGTACCTCCGGTGGTCATCTAGGGGTGAACAAAAAACTCTAGCCAAGACTCATCAACGCTACTATTGGTTGAGGTGTCGCCAGGATGTGGAGGCTTGGTGTAGACGATGTGAAACATGCTCTGCTAAAAAGGGGCCACAACACCGGAGTCATGGGAAAATGAGGGCATACAATGTAGGGGCCCCCCTTTGAGAGGATAGCCATTGACATTGCTAGACCATTTCCCAAGACTAAAGATTGTAACCGGTATATTCTGGTAGCAATTGATTACTTCAGCAAGTGGCCAGAGGCTTATGCACTTCCTAATTAACAAGCCTCCACTGTTGCGGATGCAATAGTCAACTTCATTTGCAGATTTGGGGTACCAATGGAGCTCCACTCAGACCAAGGCCGCAATTTTGAGTCGACAATATTTCAGGAGGTGTGTCGGTTACTGGGAATAAATGAAACCAGGATTACAGCCCTACATCCTCAGTCCCATGGCATGGTGGAGAGGTTCAACAGAACTCTTGAGGAACACCTTGCCAAAGTTGTGGCCGAGCATCAACAGGATTGGGATCAATACATCCAGTTGTTCCTAATGGCATATAGATCTTCCATCTATGACTCCACTGGGCAGAGCCCTGTGAGTATTGTGTTTGGACAGGAGTTGAGGCTGCCCTGTCATTACAAGTTTAGTCGTCCGCGCAAGGAGCCGACCAGCACCACTGAATATGTAAATCATCTAGAGGAGCGAATGTCACTTGTACATGAGGAGGCCCGCAGGAATCTTCGATTAGCGACAAATCAAATGAAGACTAAGTATGACCTGAAAGCCAATTCATCAGGATTCCAGAAGGGTGATTTGGTGTGGTTGTATAACCCACAACGAAGAAAGGGAAGGCCCCTATGAAATCTTAAATCGCCTAAATAATGTAGTTTACAGGATTCAGAGAGGAAAGAGGGGACGTATGAAAACGGTACATTTGGACCGCTTGAGGGAATATGCTGGAAGGGATGTGTTACCTGTTCGGGACGAACAGGTTTAAGGAGGAGGCAATGTTACGAATTGTAAGCAGGGCCGCAGCGCGCAGGTGCAGAGCTGGCTGGCGGCCCTGCACGGCCACTGACGTCATGTGGCCGCCGCAACGTGAGACGTGCCGCGCGCGTCTGGTAGATTACAAGGGTCGCCGATTTCCCCCTTCCTTCCCTGAGTTCCCCGCGTGGCTCTCTGTCTCGTGGTGTTAACATGACACCTGACAGCTGCGGAGTTACGCGAGCCGCCGACGCGTCACGAGAATTCTGCCGTCGGGTCGGCGCGGAATGGCACGACAGGCCCCAGCCGCGCTCACCACTTCTAGAAGTGGCGCCTGGGCCTATATAAGCCCAGGACGCCAGCCTCCGAGTTCAGTGTGGAGTTGGGAGTTTTCACGCGGCGCAGCGGCAAAGTCGCTGGACGAAGGTTCCAGGGTGGGCAGTTCAGTTGGGAGCGGAGTTGATCCGGCGATTGTGTCGCAGGGTGTGTCTGAGTTCCTCGGCGAGTGCAGTTGAGTCACGATAGTGTCGCGGGTGCGACGAGAGTCCCGAGCGAAGTTCCGAGCGAAGTTCCGAGCGAAGTGTCGAATGGATCCTCGGCAAAGGGAAGTGCGATGGCGGCGGCGGAGTGCGGCAACGGAGGTCCACGAGGGGTGCTGCAGCGAGAGTTGCACCAGAGGTGCGGCCCAGCAAGGTGTGCGGTGTGTAAAAACCGAGTGACTGTGGCATGAACATTTTAAGTGTAATTTATTATTTGGCATTTTTAGAAGACTATTTGTTAGTGATGCAAATATTGGAAATCAATAAACCTGTGTAGTAAAATCTTTAATTGGGTTATCCATTTACGAACCTAGTAGTTTCCCACGATGATTTATTTTTTCATTTTAATAAAGCGTAACAATATTTTACTCTATTTATACAAAACCAGTTTACATTTGCCCTGGCAATAATTAAATATTTTAGTGGATTATTGAATGAAATACTTAAATACAGTGATATTAAAAATTAAAAATACTTAATGTCATGTGGGGCTACACCGCTCTGAGCCTGATATGCCATCAGTCCCAATACCTCTCCGCATGGCATTTTGAAAGCCTTGCCGGCGCGCGCATGTGTACCAGGTAAGTTTGCCAGGGGGCCCAGTCAAGCCAATAACATATAATAATCAATAGGGTAGGTTTGATTTTTTAAGGTAATTAATTATCAGTATTATAAACCTTTTATCTTTAGTCAAAAGTGGTTTTATTTTTCAGCTACTTTCAACAATCAGACGTTTTATTATTTAAATAGCATTCAACTACAATGGACTCGGACTATTGAAGGACATTATATATTTTAGTATTTGAATTGTAATTGTTAAAGAAATTATAAAAAGGGTTATATGGTTTGATTAATTGTATTGTAATTTTTAAGAGAATATTCTTGTTTAAATTTGCGTATGCCAGCGACACAACCCGGGTTCGCATAACGGTACTGGAGATTTGGTGCAATACTACTGACGAACCACCTTGGAAGCCATGTCCTGCCCCAGTCGCTTTGCCATTGTCACCCGAGGTAGGACGCTTCCAGAGACCCGAGGACTTCACCTTATGTAATATCTGAACTAAGTAATTCTGTCTGCCATAATTTATCTCAATCATGTATATCCTTGGAGCCTACCTCGGGGGCACGACTCCATATTTAATTTGTATTTAAATCCACTCGCTGGAATTTGTCATCACCACGAATAATCTGTTCAATCACAAGGTGGTTGGAACCTCCGTACACCGGTCGTGCCACTAGGCTATTCACAGTTTAATTTCATATTGTAAACATTGTACAAAGGACATGTGTCAAACAGTGTATAATAAAAGTGTTTCGCCTACCTCGTGTTCGCCTTATTCACCTGACCACATTTGTGTTGAGGGTGCCTGTCGGGGTGTGAAACTCCATACGAGCCCACTGCAGTTGTGATTAAAGTGAACCCGACGCTGAGAGCGGGCCGGGTCCAGGGTATTTGGGAAGAATTAAGGGGTTACGAGTCACGCCTCACGTTGGCAATGTCACAACTCCAGATTGAGTCTCTACCGTGTCCCTACGGACAGTGATGCCCATAAATTCGAACATCTACCCGATAACGAAACTCTTGGTCATGTTATAGAATTATATAGTTTGGCCATATTCAAGTATTCAAAAATAATTTAAGTATGTAAAGTTCCTTTGTTTTTCGAAAAATGACCAAATATCCTAATAACAGAGATAAAAGTTTTAAAACTTCAGCCCCTCCAAAATAAAATCCTGCATATGCCCCTGGCCTGCAAGAGTGTTTAGACCATTTTTATTTGCAATTTTCTTTAGAAACTGAAATTATTTCAGAGCCAAGCGATGCTATATTCACGCAATTTTTTGCCACACAAAAATTAGGCATTTCTTGTATTTTTTGACTAAACCAAAACAACAAAAA
This sequence comes from Bacillus rossius redtenbacheri, assembly GCF_032445375.1. Lineage (NCBI taxonomy): Eukaryota > Metazoa > Arthropoda > Insecta > Phasmatodea > Bacillidae > Bacillus > Bacillus rossius. Next base: position 74,384,639 of record NC_086331.1, read on the forward strand.
TGTCATATGATCCCATTCATCAAACACTTGAACAAATTATCAGTTTATTTATTCTGTCAACTTTCTACAATTCACATGGTACTACCATGATCAGCTCGGGGCTGCTGCTTTTATCCAGTCAACGATTGCCAACATAACATTTGGTCCATATACCTGTAAAACTGTGTCATCATCATGGCTGCCGGCTGTGGTTCAATTGGAATCAAAGACGGCCTCTCACTAGCAGTATAAATATCTCTACATCGTCGTTCTTCAGTTAAATTATGTGTAAAAAATACTTTTTTGAGATCCAGCATAGAAGCTAAACAATGAGCAATAGTTTAAGCCATTTTTATAGATGTGTTTGAACATTTTATAACATTTTTATCCTTTATATCTTTTATTTTAGTTTGAAGATTCTTTTATAAGCATACTGATATTTAAATTGTGTTGTTACCCTGAATAGAGATCTAACCGACAAAAATCTATAGGTAATAGGTAAGAATGCAACTATGTTCAAAGCCCAATTTCCGAAATGAGAATTTTTTTTGTTGAAAAGTTGGTATTCCAGTGAAAACATATAACTAGCAAGGGTTTTTTTATTTTTTTGAAACAAAGTGAATTTGTAGGTGAAATCCATATTCAGGGTTAACTATTTAATCGTTTTCTTATGCCGAGATCCAACAAAGGAAAAGTACAATGGTCAAAAAAGGACAGCTAAAAATCAGGAGACTATTTTCATTATCAAATTTGCATGTATGAAATATATAAATACACTTTCACACATACATAGCAAGTACTGAATTTTAACAGATGTTATTGTAGGTATTGTTAATGATGATTTTAATGTCTGATAAACCACTTCAACTTTGATTTGGTTAAAGAATTAGCATTTTAAAATGCAAAAAATATATAAGCAAACAAGTACAGTAGAGCACCCCTCAACCGGAATCATGGGGGGGAGGTCTATTCCGGTTATGGGCAAATTCCGGGTAAGGGGAGTTGCAGTAGGGAGGCAAAGAAAAAAGCCATTACATGCTGCACATATTAATTAATTGTATAGCCAACTGTTTTCAACACGTGCCACGTCGTAAAACTCCGGGCTGGTTGAATTACCTTCATTCTAGCAAGCTGGCAAGCGGGTGTTTCTTATCTCTGTGGGTGGGTGTGTGCGTGAGCGAAGAGGATGATGAAGAGGGTTCGGAGGAGGTAGTAGGACTACAGCTGCAGTGTTGTGTTACTTCTGTGTTGACGTGATAGTGATTCATACTTTCTGGAGAGTGTATAGTCACTGCCACACACAGTTTACATTTCACGTACACAAGAATAACACTTCAAGCATCTCGTTTAAAAACACGGAGATAGAGAAATACAGGTAAATGTAGACTGTTTAACCATATATTAACGTATAAATATGTACATAATACATATTTGTACACTAAATTATTGTCTACAAACTGAAAGCATCACATGTTGGAAGTAAATGTTACTCGCTATCACGTGTGTCAGCGTGTGTAGTGGGAGTCGGTGTACATACTCTCGGGCCAGCCGGAATTTTCCATTTACTTGACATAGTGAAACAATAAAACTACTTATAGCATAAACATCTTTATAGTAATTCACGTCCGACGCGAAAAGCGGCGGTGTATCTACGCAATGTGCGGGAACGACTGGCTATAATTAGCTCTCTGACAGACGTGTGCGCATGTACAGTCAGGCAAAAGCAAAAAAGCCTTGTTCCAGTGCGGAAATGTTTTGGAGATGTTTTTTAATGTTTTAATTTTTTTGGAAAATTAGTTCCGGATATCGGGAGTTCCGTTTGTGGGAATTACGGTTGAGGGGTGCTCTACTGTAATACAGAAAAAAATCAAAACAGTAAACAATTAACACTGTCACTGTCATTACTACTATCTATATATAACCCCTACATTTTCAACCAAAATTATAAATTGTATACAGTGTCGAAATAATTTTTACAATAAAAAATAAGCATAGCCAGAACAAAAAAAATGTAGCTTGTGCTCAAAAATAGATAATGCACATGATAATTTACAATACTTGCATCACTCATAAAATGCAAGGTCCCGATTGACTGACATAACATTTTAATTTATGCCTGTATTTGTTTCTTGTCTTGAATTTGTGTCTGTGAGAGAGAATATCACAATAAATGCAAAAATTAAAGGGTAATAACTTTTATCATGCATTTAAATTTAACATCAAACATATTATTATGCACTGTTGAAAGTTATCTAGTTTACATGTCTGCCACATTACTTACTAAAATTATTGTAAAAATTCTGATAGGTATAAATTGCAATAAATTTTGCAATGAAAAATAGGAACTTAAAAATACGAAAATATACTAATTCCTGTACAAAAATTCTGGAATTTTATCAATATAGTTCAAGATGTGTGTAAAGAATATACTTCAAGAAAGAGAATAAAGATGAAAGCTAGTATTTTCACCAGGAGCATAAAACCAATTTAAGATTGTCATAAAATTACTAAGTGACCTGTACACAGCAAGACCAAAAAAAGATTAGCACAAACAACAGGAAATACTTCCTCTCCTTTCTCCCTCCCCTGCTCTTTTGTGCCACCAAACTCCCCTTGATTCTGTTTTGTAGCGCGCATGCTCACCTCCCCTCCACCTTCAGGAACTATTTTCCTTCTGCGGATGTATTTCTTCTTTACACCATATATACTCTGTTTTTAACTCAGCTTGTTCTTGTGCGTTTAGTTTTTGAGGCTGACAGTTAGCTACTCGCAGTGCTGTGGAGACGATTATGAACAAGTGAGTATCTGGGGAGTTAACGTGTTAGTTGTCTTTAAGTGGCATGTAGATTAAATTTTGTTTGTATTCTTTTTTTTTTTAATTCTCTTTCTTTCACCACTTTCCAAATTCTGCTTCATTTAAGTATTTTTTGCATTTCTGTATAACAAGAATCCGCCCATGATCGTCTTCCTGTTTGGTTTCTCTGCGGCACTCCCAATAAAGTCAACACTTTATGATAGCCTCACATTCAGATTAATTATATGTCATGTTTGTATTTGACTTAACTTGTAACTGTAATTTACTGATGGTGCATACATTAAGAGCTAGCCTGCACGCTAAATGCATGTGAATGCCTTGTTCAATTTATATTGGGAATATAAATTATTGTAATCATCTTTGTGAATGATGGGTTAACAGGTTTTTAAAAAATTTATGTATGAATAAATTTTTATATTGTTGTGCTTCATAAATTCATATTTTTTTCTAGGTAGAAACATTCACTGCTTATCTGGTGCTCCTATCATAAGGAGCAAAATGACGTACATGCCTTATAATTTGTAACACTCAGTTCAATATGTCATTGTTTAACTCCTCAGCAGGTTGAAGTTTCCTCTGACGGAGTTACGTTCTTTGTTTATACTGTAACACAACAAAAATTTTTAAACAATAATAAAGGTTTAATAAAACTTAACAAAAATAAATAACAAGGTGATCATTACGTAACAAGAGTTTAACACACACAGCAAAAGTGAACGAGCCATTATCAAGGCTACAAAAAAGGTGAGATTTTACACCGGCGCAACGTGGTACAAAACATGCGCGGTCCCATTAAGGGGCCTCGAAAGAGGGCGTCACAAGGTAGACACATTTGAAACTGCCAAATTACTAGATTGCCAAAATGCAGGGAAAACCCACTGCCTTATGCGGATTACGTGCGTTACAAAAAGTAAGTTACATTATCTTAAAATGAATAATTATGTTACGTATTACATACGTCGACGACTCAGGGGAGAACAGTTACAAACAAGTGAAGTTGAATTAAATTAATTTACATAATTTCCAAAAGTAATTTTCCAGGTGGCGATCGAAAAGGAATTTAGACAAAACACACAAAATTCAATAAACGTTTACATTATGTCAAGGGCCACCGCCTTACTCCAACTTACATTTTCTTTCCCCCGAGGTTGCGCACGTCGTACAAAGTTAAAGTCTAACTGACTGACTACATGCTGGCTAACAATTACTCGAGCTCTCACAAGAAACTAAAATAGGTCTGACGAGCTAGTTGATACTAGAAGAACAAGAAGAACAAGACCGAATAAATTGAAAACGTCTGCGCCGAACGGAGGAGGAGAGGGGAGAAGCAAGCAGGCATACACTAGGAGGAGGAAGGAAGCAGGGGACAACGAGCCGCCGCCCGCGCAGACGCGCGGTGTTTGAAAGAAGCAGCGATCCTAACGCTTCAATACGATCATCGTAAGCTTCAACTTTTTAGATTGAAACATACAAAAGAATGATTTGATGTAAACCATGCTATGCCTTCACACACTTATTTCAGCTTGTTACAACACAGTTGGCCCTCTCTTAAGTGTAACTTAACGTGGGTGCCTTTTTGCAATGTAAATCCTAATTAAATCCTAGACTAAAAGTTTATGATGGGCATACCTGATCACAAAATGTCAATTTCATCAGTTCTGATGGGCTACAGACAGTATAACCACAAGGCAAACAGGACTTTGAGGTTCAGTGTAACAAATACTGAAATGAGAAAGTAAACATAACCATTTTCCTCGAACAGCACATAAAAGGTCACAAGGCTAGCTCCCATTATGCATAAATATAAATTTTTGGGCTACAAGAAATGCATTCAGGTGAGCCCCACTCCTGTTCAGTAGCTCGTTTCCACCAGCAATAGGTGGGAACTTAGGAAGATTCGTCACATAAATGGCATACACACTTCATGGAAATCTACAGAACAGGAACCTATACTAGCTCAATGAGCTAACGCTCTTGAAATAAAAATTGTAACTAAAGATTACAAAACCACATTTTGGAATTAAAAATATTGTAATAGAAAACACCATTTCAACAGGAAAACCTTAAACAACAAACAATTTGAAAGTTCACTACAACAATTTAAGAACTGTTTGATTGCATCTATCACCCATTGCAAACCCAAACTTCAAAGGCTTCAATTAACTGGACGGAGGTTCATGATGTTCACTATTCTGATCAACATTATGTGTGTTAACTTATCACCTGATTTCTGGCTTTAACGTTCGGTGATAACGGTTTGGATACAACCACCTCTTGAAAGTCCTTTACACATCCAATCTGTCACCTCTATTACAATATATTACTACTTAACAGACTTCTACAATCACAACAAACTTGAGAAAAAAACTTACCTCACTAAATCGTCTATTTTTAGGACGGAGTTTAACTTGAGTAGCAAATGCATCTGCAATTTCTTCAGACTCAGCATCAGAGCATATCTTTGGATTTTCATGCACGACTCCTGAAACAATACCAAGCCCTACAGTCTTAAGTATACTGAGATATGCATAAAAAAATTGTTCACAGATAACTTTTAAAAAGCAAATTACACATAACCCAATAAAATTTCCAGATGAAAACCAAGTGTGGATCTCATTTAGAATAATAAATATATACTATGAATATAAATAACTCTTTAATGACTAATGATGACTGTAAACATTTGTGGTTTCAGTGACCTATAGGATAGACACCACAATTCTATGCATGATCTGGCTAATATAACCTGTTTATTAGTTGCTGGCTTGTAATGTCTCGATAGATATACCTAAGGTCCAGTACTATTTTAACTGAGAGGTTCTCATTGGTTCACAATTATCTAGATAAACTGGGGACCAATAAAACAAGAAGCATGAAAAATAAAATGTTTGGATTTTAGCCAGTAATAAAATGATTCTATGAATTTTTCTGGTCTCTATTAATGGATAATTCTAACAGTTTAATGTGTTGTTTGCTATTCAATTATTAACGTCTCAGCTGAGAGTATTCCGATTGTGAGCAATCTCAACAGTTTTTCAGGGGTAGATTCAAAATTTGATCATGTATGTAATGAATAAAATATTAAATAATTACTAAATTTTTCATTCCATTGCACTGTAATATAAATTATAGTGCTAAGGTAAATTTGTATCCTTTCTAGCATAAAAATTACGGATTTTCAAGATGGTGGCCGTAGCAAAAATTGCAACAGTGTCATCTTAATTCAAAATGGCGGAAAATTCTAGAAAACAAAATGTCGTCGATGACATCATCGAATATGGCTGCCAATGTCATCAAAGGTCATCCAAGATGGCCACCATGACATCACAATCAGTATGAGTCAAAACTGTAGTAACTTGGGTAAGTTAATCACAACAAATTTCTGTCACATTACATTGAAGTCTTAAGTTTAATTTACTCTCAGCTCATTCTTACATAATGACTTTGGTGGTCTTGTGGCAAGAAAGGCTCAATCCCTGACAAGACTGGGATTTCCTGAGCACCGAGTTGGTACCAAGTGCTTCGGAGCTCAATATAGCTTGGAAGTCCCGTCACATTAAGGGGCTACCTCTCATTTCAGGTCAAGATTTTATATTTACAGTAATTACAGATAAACTTGTATACTTTTTCAATTTTTTAACTTTCACAAAATTAAAAATATATACAGTGCATACTTTTTGCATAATTAGCTGCCAAAATAAAATTTTTAACGTGTTTGTGTTGCACAAATAAGGAGAATTTAATGTATTGCAAAACTGAAACTTTTTAGATTTAACTGAAATGCCACTGGCTACTTCAAGAAATGGTTTGAATTTCTTTCAGAAAATATTAATTAATTTTACCTGGCATTTGAAAATTCTCAAATTTGTTACGATTTTGATAGCCAAGAAACATGAAATGAGTTTTTGTGATAGAAATGCATATACCCTATCATGAAGTAGTCAGTGGCATTGCAGTTAAACCTAAAAAGTTTCAGTTCTGCAATAAATTAAATTTTCCTTATTTGTACAACCCAAAAATGTTCAAAATGTAACTTTGGCAGCTAATTATGCAAAAAGTATGCGCTGTTTATATTTTTAATTTTGTGAAAGTTAAATAATTGAAAAAGTCTAAAAGTTGATCAGTGATTAATACAAATATAAAAGCATGACCTGAAATGGGAGGCAACCCCTTAAGCCCAGATAAACATAACCATGCAACCTAAAACTAAAAAAAAAAAACCTTTACCGTCTATACATAACGTTTTGAATACTGCAGTTACTGTTTTTCATGGTCTTTAAAATTTAGTTCTTAAACCGGCCTCCCATTAAAGCAATCCGAAGTCTATTTCACAAATGGTAAATGTGAAATATCTGTGCAGAATAATTTGTTTATTAAGTACAGGTGTAGGTACGGTACATACATAAATTCTATAATTTTAACAGAACTGCAAAGTACTTCAACTGTAAATTTATTATTCATGGTTATATGCCAAACAGTTTCTTTTGATATATATAATTCAGCGATTGTAACTACCATATGTATGCATCGCCGGTAACTTCTATTCCGTATGTCTATTACAGTCATTAGTTAAGTCAAATATAAGTACACTTTTCTTACGTTTTCTAAGATATTATAATAGCAAACAAAAGTATTTATTTCTAGTTACGTTTATTTTATTGTTGGAATGAGAAAATTTAAAATAAGAATTAAATTAATTTCCTTTCAAAAAAGTATCACAAATCTCCCTTGCTTCGTTTTACGTAGGCTACATACAGTAAAATGGGGCTACTTAGACATGTTGTGGAAGTTTTTTGACGTGACGTCTAATAAATCGATTAACGCCGGCTGCACGCACGAAAAAGTGTCCTGTTACATTGTGTCCCGTTATGCTCATTGTACGCTTGTGCCGCATCTATCTCTCTTCCACTCAATTGGAACAACCATCGATTTGACTTTTTCGAGGAACATTAAACATGAAACACTCCCATTTGTTTCCTACTTTTCCTATCATCGTCCTATCCTTAACAGAATAACACAGATTGGAAGAAGTTAAATAGCAAACATGTATAAAAGTTATAGTTAAAATAATCTCTTCGTTAAAGTAATAAACATATTTGAATTAATGAGTGCAAATAAAAGTAAATTTATCAATTAAATTGTAGATTTCATTTCACTCCTTTGTACCCATACAAAATAGTGATAATTCAATAAAAATGATTCAATTTTATTCATAAAAGTATGCAATCATTTTATCAATGTTTTCTTATGACGTCACGTTAAACTATCGTCCGTAAACCGACTTTACAGACAACCAGGATTGGTTGAGCCTTTGTTACACATGCCACAAATCCAATTGTTGCAAGTGATGCAGCAAATCCAGTCAGCAGCATGGTGGTAGGACCTTGTTCTTGCCTTTCTTCTCGCCCTTCTTCTTGCCCGTTATCCCCTTCTTGCAAGACAAATCACTTAGAGGAACACATTCATCGGAAGAAGTCTGGTCAATCTCAGGCGGAACCCGAGAAGTTGAGGGAATTTATGTGAAGGTCGGGTCATCCTCGATAGTTGAGACAGTTTAAACAATTGTGACATCATTTTCAATTTCTGGAGCATCATCGAATGTTGGGACATCATGGGTTGTTACAGATATTTGTGTACCTGGTTATTGAACGACTTTCCTCTTCTGTGTCTAATTCTTTCAGAGTTGTAGCCCCTTGTCTTTTTTAAAAACTTCAGCAGGCTGCTGTCGAGGACACGTCCAGACTCTTCTGAGCAATCTGCTGGAAGCTTTTTCAAAACGGCTTACGGATCAAAAGGGCAAAGACCTGTAGTTCTAACAGTGCTCTGTAGATTTTTCTTTATATTAGGAGCCAATGCATACATCAATCTCTTTAGCAGCATGGGAAACTGTGGCTTCGGGATGGCGCCCAGTGTTCTTGATTCTTTTCTCCAGCTATCCAGAACCTTCCGCCATTCTTTCTTTAAGGCGATTGGTGCACGGTAAAAAATGGTCACAGGCCCGAAAACAATGAATTTTGTAACATATGATCATTAAAGAGTCTAGATGCCTATGTGGGTGACTGTTACTATGTAGGGAGGTCAGGAGCTTAGTTCCAGCTCGTCAGTGGCGAGATGGCCTTCAAACGGGAAGGGTGTCGCTGGCAGTCGCTCTGCGGCCTGCCATCTAAGAGGAATTAACAGAACCTCGAAGGTTTTATCTCCCTCTCCCTCTAACACACAGCCGATACGGTTCTATCATGCCCGGAGGAGGGGAAGGTTTAGCAGGTTTCTCTTTCACTCATCCTTCGCCATGGGGAGGCGGAATGGATTATTTATTTGTTCGCAACTGCGCACATAATGTGGCTGAGAGTGCACATCTTCTCACTCAACTCGCTCGTTCTCTCACACTATTTCAATAAATCTTTTCAAATCTTCAACATCAATACTTTAAACCATTGCGCTTCCTACGGATTAATTATATTTCATGCACGTGCCCAAATTCAGCTGCAAAAAAATAAAACGGGTAGTCAATTTTTTTCTTCAAAAACCTTCCCAAACACTGTGTGTTAAAAAACATTCTGAAAGCCCATTTTTCTAGATAAATGGAAATTCTAAATCACCTACGCCACAAGGAAACATTGTGCTTTAATATTATGTAAAGAAAACACCTCTTAGTTTTATAGTTATGTAAAGGTGGTGTGATATGTTTTAGATGTCGCACCATCTTATCATCCATGTAGAAGAGTTACCCGAAAAGCTAACAAGACTATTGCCATGGAAATAGAAATATGGTTAAGGAAATATTTTTCAAATGTTTGTAAACAGTAAACAACATATAAAAAATCTTATAACTGTAAAATTAAAATACAAACAACCCTATAGCAAATTTAATTTCAATATGAAAAAGTCTACAATAATGTTTACAAGAAACGAAATTGCAATAGCAATACAAAAATATCGCAATTTTGTTACATTGTTAACATATATATTATTTTTAATAAAGGCAATAAAAATGACATACTCAATATTTGGAATACAATGAATACCTTAAGCCCTACATAATTGCTGTGATATTCACAATAAATGCTTTTCTTAAATATCGTAATTAAAAAACATCGTAAATAAATTATGAACATACATATTATGGTGAAGGAAAGTGGACACTATCACACTGAAAAATCTTAGAGGGTAGATTTCCTCATCTTATTTCTTTCTTTGCGTTTTTGGTCTTGTTCGTTAAAATATTTCATGTTCAAATACTTCCACTCTTTTTTGCACAAATTGTTGCCATGAACATTATCAAAACACATTTCAGCGATCTTTATTAATTCAAAAAATTCATTAGTGGGACATTTTAAGTTACCCTTTGATTGTACATGTATCCAGCTATCGTCCTCCGAATTAAAATCCGTAGTGCCAAGGTCAGGATATTTATTTCTGAAACGGTGAGCTATATAGCCAGAAACATATTTCAGCCCTTCAAGAGAAATTTCGTCACTCTAAGTCTATTTCTTCCATGTCAGCAAGATCTATTTCATTTAAAGGTGATTTCTCTTGAAATGTCTTTGTAAAATACATTTCCTTGCACAAAAGTAGTTCTGTAATTTCATTCTGATAAGCACTGTCCTGTTCCATTTCATTTGACGAAAAATCACTTACCAAACACATTTCGTCTGTCTTCTCATCAGTGTTTTTCCGTTCAGCAAAAACTGCTGCAGAATGTTTTCACAATATGTAGTTTATAATTCTGTATTTAAAGTAAATGGCGACAGATGCGTATTTTGATGTCCCATACCTCCAATATACGGAGAGAGAAAAAACCACTCTAACACATCTTAGTTCAGTTTAACTGTTAACAAATATTTAGGTTAACAGGTCCTATACATATTTCCCAATGTTTTACTGACTGAGTTATACTGGACATTAATTAAATTGATCGCTGATATTTATACTTTTAAACGAAATTTTGGATTTATCATTTTATGTACTCTAATGCGTTAAAAAGTGTAACGCAACACTACACACAGGTAGTGATGTCTAGTGCACTGCCCTATGCACATTAGTTAACAAAAAAATATAATGAAATATTAATTACTGATAAATAATACCTTGATGTCGTGATACAAGTAACACATGCTTATCTGATATTTATCTCAATTAGAATACGAAATAGGAAGACAAAATAACTAACTGATTTTAAGACTGATTTATAACTTACACAGTACAGTGCATTTTGAAGACAAGTGGGTCTTAAGAAGCGAAAATCGTACTCGATTAAAGGATGGTATGGTGTTCGGTATATTAAGGTTTCCCTCAAAGTAACGGTTTCACAATGCTTTTAAGATATTAGTTACATTCCATCATAAGTTTAAAGCATTTCTCTTAAGAGTGTGCTTCGTAGCATTAAAAGATGTGCCTTAATTATTTTGCAAATTTATCATTGTTATGGTGACGATGTCGGGGGTTTTCGTAATTTTTTTTTAGAAATATAGTACAGTATTAGCAACTACGTTAATAACTGTTATTTTATTCACACAGAGAAAAGAAATACAAAATGCTAAAATTTGGCGTTTGTCTTTTTATATACTATATAGGTTTGTTATTATATGTGTGTTGTAACATGTATAAAAATGTTAAATATATTCAACAATATTTGGTAATTATATATATTAAAAAACTTTTATGTACGCGACTTGAAACTACGTGAAAGGTTTTCAGTCTATAAAGGCCTATTCTATGATTTTTTTAAAATTATTAATTCTTATGCAAACAATTAATAAAATTGAATGTTTCTTACATTGTCAGTATATGCATAGCATTACAGTTATTCCAAACAATTCTCTACTAGTGTTTACCTAAGGTTTGCATGTTACGTTGGTTCTTCTACTAATACACGTATATTACAAGAGGTTTGTAATAGATTAAATGAGGTAAGTGAGAATTCGTTTTTATAAACGTTGTGTATGAAATTATAAATTTTGAGACGTATAATAACAAAAAGAAGTGCGTTCCGAAGACATATGTCGGTAGTGTTACCCACTGAAACATTATTCCCACTTCAACTCTCTGTAAAAATAAAAGTATGGGGTTGAATGCGTCAAGAGTGGTATATAAATAAAATTTGAAGCTTCTTCCTAATTTCATACGCAGGTGTCCCCCACCTATAGTTGCAAACAAAAATTTTCCCTCAATGTTGTAATTTACTCTGCGTATTCACAAAATTTTTTGGCAGTAAATATGTATTTAATTTTTAAAAATGAAAGCATTCATGTTTCGAAAAAAATATTAAAGCGATGTGGGGAAAAATGTTTACAGATACTCCAGTAAAATTTTCAGTTTGATTGTTTTGATAGTTTCGGAGCTGTTGCGAGTTTAGTTTGGAGGATTTTTCGGCCGCGCGAGGCAAATTTGGCTCTTTTTCGTTTTCTTCCAGCGTAGGAAGCAGGGAACAAACGCCGATACCCGGCTTCACCTCGCATCCTCTGCTGGCCTTCCCTTGTCCTCTCCAGATGTATTACTGTATATTAGCTCCATGAGTGCGACCTTGACAGACCCTTCGTTTCTTCGGCCTCCTCTCTCGTCCTCCCTCTACACCCCATTCTTCCCCCTCACCACCCGCAGGCTGCAGCCAGCCGGCCGGAGCTCCGCCGGACTACCTGGTTCCGACAAGCACCGCCCCTCAGCGCCACGTCGCGGGGACATTCTTCCCGGCGGCGAGAGTTTTACACGCAGCACTAGAACTGTCACTTCAGAGGGCGTGTTTTGAGTCGGATCGTATCAAAAACAAAAGTATATGAAAATATATACATAACTCAATAGTGTTCTGCCAATTATGTTTTCATTTTCATTTAAATTTATTCTTTAAATCGCTCCTGAAGTAGTCCAGCAGTGATCAATGGAAATTGTCAATGTTAAACTGTAATTCTGACGATGAAAATTTTTTTTTCTTACTTTTATAGGTGCAGAAACCTATTCGTAGACTCGTTTCTTGAACTATACTTAAGTTTAACATAATTATGTGTTTTCTAAATAATTCTGGCTTGGAATAAAAATAAATGCATTTAAAATGACATAACTCAGTAAAAAAAAGTTTATTAAAAATATCCTAGGTATATTATGTCTTAAAAAGAAGCATCAAAAATAAATATGTACAGTTAAATTAGTTTTGTCGTAATATTTTCCATGCACCAATCGCCTTAAAGGCCCATAAATATCCACGTCCAGTGGTTGCATCATGTGCGTCGAGTTTGGGGGCAGAGTTGTAAAATAAATGTTGTTTTCAAGTGCAGTTTTGATGACCTCAGGTGAAAAATGAGACGCCAAATCGTCAGCAATGACAACAGCTTTTTCATTTTCTTCTTGTGTTCCTTGATGTGCGGTAGCCATATTTTGAAGGACTATACCTCGAAGAGGTTCATATCAAACCAGCCGCTGCTACTGTTCCTGTAAATAGTTTCAGGTGGCCCATCCTGTGTCCAGTTGTCGTAAAGGTGCTTCGATTTGTAGACAACCATGGGAGGAATCGAATGTCCTGCTGTGCCACAGAACATGCTGAAAGATGATTTAGAATGCTCCTGGACTCTTTCGACGCGTTTGTGCCCTCGGCGTACTAGGACTTTTATCGCCCCCGGGTCGTCTGTAATATTTGTCTCATCATAATTATAAATTAGATCAGGACGTGTCTCCTCTAAAGCTGGTCTCAGATTCTCAAAACACTCCTTTATCTCATTAGGACCCACTGATGCCCTTGAAGTTTTGATGTTTGTGGCCAATCTTTGCGTGAGATAGTTCCGAGCTGCAAATTCGTTCACAAAGTTGGTGAGTCAGGTGATCGCAAAGCAACCCACGCGCCCCCCTGACCCCACTCCCTGCTCTAACCCACTCCGCGCACTCACAGCACTCCCCTTCTGCCTCACAAGGTCACGCGAGTTCGCTCTGCACACGTTTACACCTTATTTTGGCACTCTGTTAAAGTAGCCCCAAAAAGTGTCAAAGTTACCCTTAAAGTCAAAGTAACCATACAATTTTAACATTTGAATTTTCATACTGATATTACACATAACTATTTATTTCTATTAAATAAACTCATTTCACCCTCTGATATTTTGATCATCTCTATAAGAAACCATAATATAACATATAATTTTATTTTAATAATAAGGCATATGGAGGCACACCCTAGGGCTGAGTGATACCCACCTCAGATGGCATTCCGAGCTGTGACTCATAGGTAGCTCTTATCCTGTCCAGGTGTCATGAATAGTAAGAGACAGATTGCATTGATTTGAGAAATGTAAGTATTCCTACAAACTCACTCAGAGACCACTAAAATTAGCTTCCAAAACATGGCTTATATCCAGGACCCACAAAATTTTACAATGATCCAACAGTCAGTCAAAATATTTACCTGTCAGAATTATTGAACTATAGACTACTAAAACCATGAGTTATCAAAATCACCTTCCAAAAGAACCGGTTTATGAGTCACAAACGCATGCAGACCAACAGACATGTAAATGTGGTCACGCTAACTTCCATCATTTTAACATTAGAATTGTTTCAGTAATATTTTTAGTGATTTGAAGTCGTTGCCATTTTATGCTTTTATATACAAATCTTTTGTTGCAAGTTTATACAAATTATTTGGAGTGATTCTTTATTACTCGTCAAGCAAATAATTTTCACTAGTCACAGAATTGCACATTTTTCAAGCCCTTCTTACATCAATCTCGTGTAGTTAAAATGTTTTCTCACCTTTAAATGAATGTTAGTTTTTTTTCACACCTTTTTGTAACAAAGGGTATTTATTTAGTAACTTGAAAAGTGGTAAAACATGTTGCCAAAAAAAATTATTTTGACAATAGTTAAGAGATCAATGCCAAAACGAAACATTATGCTGTCTTGGTCTGTCAGTTTCAAATAGCTTGTGTTAATACCCACAAAGAAATTGTTAAAAATTCTTAAATAATTCAAACTGGCAAGTATAGGATCAAGTAATTTTATACCATGTTTTCTTACTGAAATCTTGATAAACAGTGTCAACTAGATATCGAGATCGGTGTGAAAGGTTTATATAGCAAAACTGTTATTTAATCAAATTAGATAATTTACTGAAACTGATTAAGGCTATGACATGTTATATGTTTGTAATTGGAATAACAATAGGATATTTATATTACTAAAGCCATCATTTATTCCAAGATTTTTTCAGGAAAATAAAATTTATTTTATTAATACCGCAGAAATATTTTTTTAAATAAACCACAATACAATTGTACATACAAAAGAAGAATACAGTACATCTAATAGGAATAACTGCTTAGTAAATCAATACATTCTTTATTTAATTTCCTGCGTTCAATAATATTTTGCTTAATGCGCCCCTTCCTGTTTGTATTTCAGCAGTATTCAGGAAAGACCCAAGCCTCAGTCGCAGTGTAATGGTGGGAAAAGCTACAATATTTTGGTTCCAAGGAATTTGTGAAGAGGCAACTCACTGTTTGGATGTTCACTCTACTAGTCAAGTCAGCACGTTAGGTATTTCCCATTATCTCAGTTTACTTAGAACGTTTTAATCTGGCTGCCTAGAGTGGAAATATAGTTTATCTAAATTCTCTTTGACGTTATTCTAATATATCAGTATTCATGTTAAGGTAAAACGTTTTTTCAATTGTTTGCAACGAACATTCAGAGAATGATAGCAGAATATTGCTAATTGATAAAAAAACACAAACTTTAGTAGCAGCAGACTAGTTAATCATCCAGCAATAGTTATTTTGCTGATTTTAATAAGAACACTAAAATGTTTGAGCATTATTTTAAAATGTAACTGATTTCTTCTCTCCTCGAGTAAATGATATTTGTCTTCCGTATGCATAGGATTGTGCTGTCTATTCCAATACCAAATTTAGATATTTTCGAAAAGTACTGATCCCTTATGTAAGGCAGGTCATATATATTTACAAATATGGAAAAAAGTCTAAACTTAAACAGAACTGTGAACCATCTTAACTGTCGGGGTTGGGCCGTCACAGTGTTTGTGTACCAAAACTTTACTCTGCATTACAGCACGCTTCATTTCAACCGTGATGAAGCCTGCAGCGAAGATAATGGCTGCTAAACCTGCAATATACTTAAATAGAATCATTAAATTTTGTGTTATATAAAACTATACTGACTCCAGAGTAGGCAAATTTTAATTTGTAAATGAATACGTCACTTTATACACTGTATTTACCTCTAAACGGTTTACAGTAAACGAAGTTACATGTTGAAATTTTAAGAAGTTGGACTATGTATATATTGAAATTGGTGATTGAAAGATTTCAATTCTGGCTAAATGTGTATTACGTTTCATGAGCACAGCTTGCCGGCCTAACTTGACTACTGTAATTCTGTAATCTTATTTTATTTATATAAACTTATGTACTGTATGTACAGTTAACAAAAATTCTATCCACCAAAACATTTCTTTAGGTGGGTTGAGAGTGAAAAGGTAAATATAGATATATTTTATTTTATTTTCACCATTTTGTAGCAAATTTTGTGCTTTTCCTAATGGTACCAAGCCAGAGATTGTAAAAATTAATAGAAATAATTTATAATAGGATTACTGAACTATGTTTACAATTTTTGATAATTTATTTTTTCCACTTCTAACATAAATTGCATGTAGGGGAGAGGGGACAGATTTGACTCAATAATATTGCCATAGTAGAATTGTTTATACTATTCATTAAATATAGCATTAGTTGAAGTGGGCAGTACTATAAGTGTGTTAGCTTGGTCTCACCTACTCAGATTACACTTATAATTACATACTTTGTTGCTGAGAAATTATTTTGTCAAACTGAGTTTTTTGTCCACATGTACCCCATGCTGGGGCAATTGTGGACAAATGTGGGGCAGCTGTGGACGCTGCTTTATGAGACTGATAACTTGAAATAAAATGACACATTGCCATGGTAATTATTTACTATTATTAGATTTTTAATTTAGCAAACATAAAAATTGTATGACTATAAAAATATGCACATATTAAGTTTAAATTTATTCCATTTATGCCTAGATTCTTAACTACAACTGCACTAATAAACAAAACCATTAAGATAATTTTTTTTTTTTTTTTTAATTTCTGTTCTTAACCCACGTTGTAGCTATCAATGTCAATTGAAAACGTTAAAAAGCCACTTGCTCGCATTGTGCCACCAATTAAACCCATTCTTGGTTTTGGCAATATCATGACGTCCTTTATTAGCACTTCACATTTGTCAACTTCATTAGGGAAAACAAATTTTCCATCACTTTTCAGTTTTAAAAAGTTAATTTCAAAACTATTTTCATCTATTTTCTCATCAACTTGGCCAACATAATGTTTAACCATTTTTTTAGACTGAAATTTTACTACAGCATAGTCATTCACTTTAATTTCACCCAAACATCCAGCTGAATCTATAAAGTCATTGTCACTTTCATTTTCGCTGGGGCTCTCAAATGCTGTGCTATCAGTCAGTCAAGTAATCTTCATTTGATTTAAGTTTTGATCTAAGCACACTGCTATGAAAATTAGTTTTGATTGTTTGATTATTTTTACTGCATCTTTTCTTCGTAGTTCTTGACTTGCCCTTGTCTTTTTCCTGTAGGCGTAGGAATTCTTCTTCAAGTCTAATTTTCTCCAGTATGTCAGTCAATACTGTATATTTTCTTTTTCTCTTAGAATTTTTTGGTTTTTGTCTGTCTGCCTTTGGGAATGGTCTAACCATTTCTGGTGACAATGTTTGTACAGACCTTCTAGTTCCGCTGTTCAGTTGAGAAAAAGTAGGCCTACAGTTCTCGTTTGATGCTGTTGAAGCAGAATCAGTAACTTTATAGCACTGATTTGAAGTGGATGGATGAATAGCTTTCACAAAGCCAGGATTATTGTCCGGATGAGAAGAACAAGTCGCTGTGCTTGACTCAATGGAAGTAGGATCTCGAGAAATTCTCATACTTGAAGTGGAAGACTGAATGTTCGACTCAACCGAAGCAAGATCAAGACAAATTTGAGTACTTGAAGGTTCAAGAATGGTTGATTTTTCCAAATTATGATCAGCAGACATACTTTCCATGTGTATCTCAGTAACATTAGAAGGCATGAAGTCTTTGTCAGTAAATACATTCCTATTCAAAGGAAAAATTCCTGACTTATCAAAACCAGCACAAATGTTATTTTGTGAGAATGATACAATGTTGTAAACTGTAATCAGCTTTCCGGGATTAGAAGCCATCCAGGAATTGAATGCAGTCTTGCACATAGACTTAAAAGGACCAAAAACTGCTATATCAAGGGGCTGGATTCGGTGGGTGCAATGGAGGAAATGTTAATATAACTATTCCATTCTCTCTACAAAATAAAACTAAATCAAGACTTGTGTGAGAGTCATGATTGTCAAGAAGAACCAGAATTGGATTTTCTTTGGAAGCTGCAGTGACCTTTTGAATGTGTTTCATAATCTGCAGAAAACAGTCTCTTGTCATCCATCCATTTTGGATTGCCAAGCCGATGCTACCTGGAGGAGATCCCGTGAGGAACACTTCTTACTTGAAACGAACTCTAGGAAATATGTACACTGGAGGGAAAGCTTCGCCTGCCGCTGAAACTATTCCCACAAAAGTGACTTGCTCATCCCTCTCAACAGACACTATTTGGCCCACTTGCTTGCAGCCATTTGGAGCAACCACTTTTGGAGCTGGTAAGACAGTGCTGATTCCACATTCATAAACATTGATGATCCTGCTGCTACTAAATTCGTGTTTGGTTAACACCTTGTGTAAATTGTCAAACAATAAACTAATATTATATCGATTGAAACTGATATTTCTGCCAATACTGGTTGACTCCGGTTTACGAAGAGATAAAGCAGGATGACGTTTCATAAATGACTTCATCCAGTCAGTCCCAGCCATTTTCAGTGTTGTCCAGTTGTTCGGTAGAGGACGACATAGCTTAACAGCATAAGAATATACAAATTCTCGGATTTGATGATATGTGAGCCCAAACTGCATTTTAGATGACTGAATAAGGTACTCTTCTAACAGAGCTTCTTCTTCTTTTGTAAATATTTGCCTACTCGTGTATTTTGAATCATCTTTCCTCATTTTTATATGAAGTAGTTCCTGGCACATTTACACAAGTTTCACTCTCTTCACTAGTTGCTTTCATTTTTGACATTCTTTTGTGTAGCATTCATTTTGTTAGATCATACTTTGCAGCTGCTGATCGGATAGAAGCACCACCTAATATTTCTTCAATTGCTTTTGATATATTGTCTTCAGGAATTTCTGCACGGCTGGTTTTTCGTTTATATGATCGTACCATTTTTATTTACTGATAAATAAGATAAAAATTAATAATCATGCACATCAAAATAATATAACAAGGACATAATCAACAATTCTAAATGGTTTTAATAAGAATGCAAAACCTAAAAATGAAAAATTTATAGGATGGGGCACATGTGGACATTGTCTACATGTGCCCCCTATGCACTGTACACATGTGCCCCAGCACCACTTTAAACAAACATGAAAATAAAAAGTGCATTCAGATTACGATCTGAATTTCATTGTTAATTTTCACAGTTAGATAAAATTACACTTTTTCATCAGGCAAATAATTGTAAAGATACAAATGCATACAATATTTGTGTTTTCCCAAGATATAAAGTTCTGAAAACTTACTTTTCATGAGTAAATCTAATTATTCAGCAATAGGAAACAAACAACAGATCTCAATAGGTTGAAATTTCATGTAAACATAGTGGGCAGTAGTGCCAACTGTGAATACAAGCCACATCAACATTTAATAAAAATAAAGGCGGGAAATTTGAACTGTCCACAACTACCCCATGTACACATGTGCTCCCCTCTCCCCTACTTCTGAGCATTAAATTACATTTTACAAGTTATATTTGAAATCTATGTAAAATTATGAATAAGTATGGTGAATTTCAGGATTTTACATTTTAATAACTGTTATTATAAATGTAAGTTGAAGCAAGATGTGTAACTAGACTTTGGTTGGGGATTAAAAAAAATTCCACCAAACAGAACGAAACTTTAAAGGGCTTTAAATTCCAAACTAGAGACAATATTCCAAAAATGATAAATACGGGTTATTATATTTGTCTGAAGATACCATGTATCAAATTTCATCTAAATCTAAGATGGTGGGGTGGGCAATGTGTATCTTGGTTGGATGGTCTGGCATGGAATGACCCTCCATACATTTGTATGAAAATAGCGTATTCATAATAAAAACCCATTTTCGCAATCTACAAACATATATTAACTTAAATTATGAAAAATGACCTAGCTTTAAAAATAACAAAACAGTAGGACAAGGATAAACATCATTCAACTTTTAACAATGAAACATATTTACTTTAAACCTAAATTTATATAAATTGTTTATTTCGTAAATAATTCCATGAAACATGATAAAATGGTTGATTTCCTAGAATAGGCGCTCATATGAAAAAAATATGAAAAATTTGAAAATTGTATTTTTGAGTACTAGGTACTGTTCCGAAAAAAATCATTAAGTGCTTTGAATGTTGCTAACTTAAAATAACCAACCATTTACAACAAATTACAGAATTTTAAATGTAGCTAACCTAACAGTATCAACTGTTCAAAAAAGTGAACAATTGGTAAACTAACTGAAATATGACAATGCTGTTTAGCAGTCATCAAACAGAATGAGAGGAGCTAATTTTCAGAATTTTCAATCATTTATTAAAGAACAGAGCCTACTCTAAAAAAAGTTCTTATTTAATATTTACAACATATGCTTTTAAATACTCTTTTATATATAAAAAATAATAATCATTTAAAATCATTAGTTGTTGAAGATATGTAACTTCTTTACTTAATACCCAGTAAGGTAAGTGTAACGGAAGTCGTCATCGCACCAGTAGTCGTCACTTATAAAATAAAAATTCATAACAAGTGCAAGAATGTAAAATCTCGCGTGTCGAACATATTAAAGTTCAGAGCAAGAGTCGTTTATTTTTTTTCTACATGAAGATTTCTAAACGCACACGATTGCAGATAGGGGATTCCCGTATCTAAGAAGTCGTGTAGGATACTCTAAGAAGCGAGATATACTGCTGCTGGTTTTTGTTAAGAAGGTAAGTAATTAGTTTTTTTAATAAACTGTGTTCCTGTTCCTTTCAGTGCAATGTTTGTGTTTGTTTGCTTCTGCGAAGTGTTTAGCATGATTTCTAGTACATTAAGTCTTAAGATTATATTCAACGATACAAAGAAAGGGGGGTGACGAGCACTGGATCACTTAATACTCATAAATCACCAGTTATCGTTATACCTGACGAACACTGGTACATGTCAGTTATTTTTAAAATTGAAAATTAGCAACTGCTAAAATGTATATTACATTATATTAAGTTTACTGTGCTTGCAAAACTTCCAACCAGTCATCAGGACCAGTAGTCGTCACGGGTGCGACTACTGGTACAGAACAATGACGAATACTAGAACATTAAATTTGACACATATATTATTGTTATAAAGCATTCAATTATCATAACTATGACTGCTTCAAAACTTACCCTCGTCAGTTAAATGCTTCCCTGATGTTATATAATATAATTTAAATATGGTATTTAAGCCTAAGCATTTTTTTTTGTTCATATGAAATCTGTAAATTAACACTAAAAAATCAGTGTTGCAGTGCCATGCTACGAGGAGGCATATTGAAATATGAGCCCCGCCAGATGGAAGAGGCTTTGCAGGCTGTGAAGGACGGGATGTCTATAAAACAAACTTCGGAAAGACATTGTGTTCCAAGGAACACTCTTTCCGACAAAGTATATTGGACGAAAAATGGGACCCGAGTCTTGGCTCAAGAAGGAGGAAGAGAGCATGCTAGTTGATTGGGCCCTTTCTCTCTGTAAAGCAGGATTCCCAATTACCATGGAGGATTTGCAGAATAGTGTGCAGCAGCTCACAAAAGAGTTGATGAGGCCATTTCCTTTTAAAGATGGCCGACCAGGTAGGTAATGGTGCACATCTTTTCTTAAAAGAAACCCAGCCTTAACACTGAGAACTGTCCAAACCTTGACTTCTAGTCAGGCTGCTGTCTCGCAGAAACAGATTTCAGCATGGTTTGAGAAAGTGTTTAAATATTTGGAGGAAAACAAACTGAAAGATGTTCTCTCTGATCCAAGAAGAGTTTTTATTGGAGACGAGTCAAAATTTTTCCTCAACCCTATATTATTGACTGGGAATGCAGCTGGTTAACTTTGCCCACCACTGCTGTGCTTGAAATATGAAAGACTGCCACAATATATTGTGGCAGGAATACCTTCTGAGTGGGGAGTGGGCAAGTCACAAAATGGTTGGATGACCGGTGAAGTTTTTTAACGAATTTTTGACGAACATATTTTACCCATGGTTGGTGAAGAAGGAGATAACTTTACCAGCAATACTGTTCATCGATGGCCATTCATCACACCTCACACTGAACAGCTGCACATTTTGCAAAGAACATGGGATAGTTTTAGTGGCATTATTACCTAATTCCACCCACATACTGCCACCAATGGATGTAGGAGTTTTCAAGCCACTTAAAAGTGGATGGAAAAAGGCATTTCATGAATGGCGACTGCAGCGTGTGGCGAACAAGGAAGACCCCACACTAAACAAGAAAGACTTTGCCAAACTGCTGGAAACTGCGATTGAGAAAGCTGCAACTCCAGAAATTTTACAGCACTCATTTAAGAAGAGTGGAATTTTCCCATGGAATCCTTCAGAAGTGGATGAGGACAAGTTCATTTCTAGACCCTCCAGTATCCCATGCACACCAACAGTTCTCTTATCTACACCCAAGACTCCAGTCAGTAATGTTTTTAGTTCTGAGATTATTGTGCATTTGGAAAAATTTCTTGGGAAAGAGAAATTGCAGCTTTTCAAGGAATCTGGAATTGTATGGCAGGGAGATGTAAAGGACATGACAATGTTTGAATATTGGAGACATGTGAAATCT
Organism: Bacillus rossius redtenbacheri; assembly: GCF_032445375.1. Lineage (NCBI taxonomy): Eukaryota > Metazoa > Arthropoda > Insecta > Phasmatodea > Bacillidae > Bacillus > Bacillus rossius. The sequence continues at coordinate 74,407,456 of NC_086331.1, forward strand.
TGTGATAAGGTCAAAATCAGCTCTACTGCCCAATATGAGGAACCACACACCCAACAAATTCAAGAAATAATCCCTGAAAGATCATCTACTCCTCCAACTGTTGTTGATGAAGTGGGCAGAGTCATTGAGGGCAATGTTTCATCATTTGATCCTGATACCATTCCATCAACATCGAAAGGTCTTTCTGCTATGCCCACAGAAAAAAAAAGAAATGTGCACCGAAAGAGAAAATTCCCTCTGTTGCTAGTTTGAGTGCCTGGCAAGATTATTTTTCCAAGAAAGAGAAGACCAAAATGGACTTGCAGAAGCAAAAAGAAGAACGAGCAGCAGAAAGATTGAGGAAGAGGCTGGAGAAGAAAAACAGAAAGCCAAAAAGAGGAAGGTGGATGAAAATTCTTCAGTTACATCAACATCATCGGAGGAAGAATTTGTTACTGTGGAATCTTCAGATGAATGGGTTGAGCAGCATGAAGAAGATAGTGTGGAGTTGGAAGAGGTGACTGATGAAAATTTGCGACCTGGATCGTTTGTACTTGTGACATTCATTGGTGGATAAAGGGGCGCTAAGAAATACAGATTTGTCTGCATTGTCCAAGACACTGAAGGGGACGAAGTTAAAGTAATGGGCACGCGAGCTCAGGATGATGGTAAAAAGGTGTTTGTGGCGAAAGAAAACTATGTTTCTTATGTAAATAGGTCACAAATAAATGGCATTCTACCACCACCATTTATGAGCCAGCAAGGTGCCAGGGTCAACTACAATTTTAATGGACATGTTGATGTTACTGAAAATTAAAGTTCAGAAAACTTATAGTTACTTATTGTAGAAGAGTAACTATTTTGAATTAATTTCCATGCATAATTGTATTATTTAAGCAGAATAGATAGTTGTTTAAATGTTATTTACTACCCATTGTGAATTTTTTAATAAATATAAGCATAAATTATCAGTTATCATGAATGTTTATTTATCATAAAAAGTTTGGTGTGTTTAATGTTTTTCTCACCATTTTTCTAGTGTTTCACACGTGTTATGTACCTATTAGTTTTATTAATATTGGCATGTTTATATTTGACAATGACCTATGCAAGAGTTGCCACAATGTATCTTTGTTGCAGCTTTATTAATTGTGACGGTATCAATATATAGGTAAGTTGATTCTTTTATAATTTTAATTAATTGTGTACATATTTTATATTATTAAATTAAAAAAATTCGTAAAATTAACTTCAAAAGTTTGAATAAACCTTTGAAATAAAATTTAGAACTAAAATGGTTTGTAATTATAATTACGAATCCATGATTGCTATCCATAAGTGCTGATACCACGAATGACGACTACTGGCACAAAGATATGACGAGCACTGGGAAAGACGAAAATTGGCATGCAGACTACTGGCACAAAATAACACTTTTTTTTAAATTAGAGATCTTCTATAATAATTGGTTTTTATCTAAAAGTGTTTAATATTATTGTTTAAGAAAGTTTGAGGTTAACTCAAACACATAACTAGCTGTATTACACCAACAAGGTTAGGTAGGCAAATTTTTTTGTAAAATTTTTCTTAGCATGACGACTACCGGTGCACTTACCTTAATCTCATTTAGATTTGTTTCCATAAAGGTTGTGAACATACTTTCTTCACAATTAGATGAGGACAGAAATATTCCTCGTATTTTAAAAGTCAGTTATACAAAATTTCACCTAGTCATACCAAAAATTCCACTTTAAGGGGTAGAAAAGGGTAAAAATCTTATGTAGACAGTGACATTTATTTTGTTTTGAAGTCATGTGCGCAAAATTTCATCAAGTTCAGAATAAAAATTTAAATTTGTATAAAAAACATGCAAACAAACACAAACTCTTTATTATATCTGTGGCTTGGTTCTAAAAGGGCCAATGTCAAAAATAACAGTTCCGAGATATTAACCTCTGAATATATGGTTTATTCTTAAAATATTAATTGCAAAGAAACTATGCACACCAATGTTATGATACTTTCTCAATACAAACTGGAGTCCATGATGAGTATAGTACACCAAGTCCAACTTCTCTAGACACATTAACCAAAAAAAAAGTAATGACATTGGCCCTTATTTCGTTCAAAATGGGTTAAAATTGCTGACAGGCCTTGAAAAAGCACACAAAATACAGAATTAGAACCTTTAACTACTTTTTAGACATATTAATTAGATGAAATAATTTCAGTTCTTATCAATTTAAGAGGACTCTTGAACATAATCAGTCAATGCACATTAACATATGAATAATTTCACTAATTAATATTCTTCTCCACCATGTATATTCTCTTACATTATGCTCAGTAAAAAACAGAAATAAATACATGTATTACATGTAGCCCAATAAAACAACAATCAAAATAAGCACATCCATTGTATCCACAAGGTTTTGGTTCGTATTAAACAGGTCTAACTTTCACTTTATTCAGTGTCTGCTTCATTTTCTTCACTGTCATCCAGGAGATACCCACCGGTAAGCTCAAAGGATGGTGTGAGTCCCTTCAGGAATGACTCATAAAATTGACGACTGTTGGGATGAATGTAAGGTAAGAGAGACTTAAAATAATTTACCTTCTCTACTGGAAGTGGTATAATGGCATACCTGAAATAAGACTTAAGGTTGGAAGCGAATTCCTTTTCTTGTGCCTTCGTGACAGATCAAGTGTCTTGAATTGTTCATCATCTTGGAAAGAATATTTGAACTTGATTGTATCGGAACATGAAGAATCATATCTCATCCACTTTATTCTCAACCAAGAAATTTTTTCTCCTTCGGTATCAACCTTCCGGTGAACATAATGATTGCTAAGCAATTCCTTGAAGTTCAAAAAGTCTTTCTGCTCCATTTCAACAACTGTTATGGGTGGACGTCGTCGTACCATTCGAATTAGGTTTGCCCAGTCTCTTTGAAGTTCTACATTTACTGTTGTGTTTTTCTTTGTTTTCTCAATTGCCGCATGTATCGTATCAGCTTCCATATGAGTATGGCCAGGCTCTAGGAGTTTATGATTGATGATCAGTGTTCTACCTTGAACGTTTACAGTTTTCACATGAGTCAGTAACATTACGGCCACGTAAATGTTGCGATTTTGGCCAGGACAGGAATCGCTGTGCATATTCACTTCTTCAATTGCATAAGGTATACTCTGCAGATACTTGTATAAACAAGATGAAATTTCCTGTCCACCTCTTGCTTCAATAGTTTCATCCCAGATTAATAAAGTAGCAGCAGATTTCTGGAGACCTGTCTCATATATTGTTAAGTTAAATGTCGAGAGTTGTCGTTTATAAAATGCTACTCTACTCACAAAAAGTGGGGTAGGGAGGCATTTCTGAAGATAAAATGACATTGTTATGCAGTTACTGTTACTTTTACTTAGCAATTTATCTTTCCTTTTTTCTTCATACCTATGAAGATTCTGCCAGCTCCAAGTGTATCTTCTTTTCTTTCTCAGCTTGTTCCAGAACAATTACATCCTTACTGGATTTAAGAAGTAACTAATACCGATCACATTTACCACATGTGTCATTTTTCGGCTTGAAATTCTGCTTTCAACAATTATCTATATCGATAACTGTCAAATGTTGCCAATATACATATTATTTTTAATTTTCATGATAATGTTTACATGTTTTTTCCAGCAACAGCGTATAAACATAAAGTAAATATCAGTATATGAGGGGTCACAATTGCCAATGTCATGCAAACTAAGCCAAATATCACAGTACTATAATGGCCAATGTTGACATTGGTCATTGCTTATTTAGCGCTTCAAAAGACAAATGTCAACATTGGCCCTTGTAGCACAAAATGAAGAATTAATTATTGTTGTGACTTTGGCCCCATCATAACCTGTATCTGCCACATGGTAAGTTACAGACAATGGCCATTATAGCACAAAATGCACCACATTTGAAAATGCACATTGGACTTAATAATTCATTTTTGTAAAAAATTGGCATTGGCCCTTTTAGAACCAAGCCACAGATATATACGTATATACACCTATTCATGTAAACCCAATCATTTTCGTTAATTGTATAACATTTATTTTTATTGTACGTAAAAAAATAAATGCTATAACCCAGCAACTTATTAATTGACCTTGGATATTTCCATTCCGCACAGCTCCTCCCTCCCTAACTTCCACCTCTCCTTCCCCCCCGAATCCTCTACAGGTAGGGGAGTGCCACTCCTCCCTCAAGGACAATGTACACGAACACACTTCACTCTCTTCGCGATGTGGCTGAAAGGTATTCCCAATAACGCAACACTGTATCGTGTAAACCGACCTGCGAAGCACTATCTCGGGAGCGGCGTATCCAGGCAGTGCACAACTGGCAACTGATCCCCTCCACTCTACTCCGCTAGAATCACGTGACCGCTGCCTGACACTGAGGTCTGCGCAGGTCGAAAACAAAGTTGCCGGATTATACCTATATGCCCACCTAGTGTAAAATAACAACAATGGACTGAGATGAGTATTTAAAGTTATTATTATAATACTTAAACAAATAACAAATAATGAATATGATTTTCTTTAACTATGGTTATAAAATGTAATAATGAGTCATATAAGAAAATTTAAAACAAGAGTTGCAAAGGATGTGGGTTTATCCCACATTATATCAATCATCAGCCATTTATATTACTGCAATGCTGGATCCATTAACCAAAAGTGTGAATTTGTAACTATTTCTTTGTGTAACTATTGAAGTTTATAGGTCATTCTCACGAAAGTGGCTAAAACAGTTTCCCGTGGATATTGTGATGTTCTACATATGGATTAAGTGTATTGTACCTATATTTTTAAATTGTATATGATAAAAGTTTTGTGTTTCAGTAACTTTCATCCTGCAAAGTATTTTTAAACTATAATTTAAAAAATTTCAATATGTAAAAAGTACATTACCATGGCTGTCCCTCACTGCAGTTCCAGAAGTAAATTAATTGTTTTCATAACCATTTTTATAAGTAAAATATTTTTTTAATATTTAATTTATTTTAGAAAAGCATATTCTTCTGATACGTATTGTCTCAGAAAGCATTTATTATAAGCATACAAATATAAATGCTTTAAACAATGTCCACAAAATAATTTCTATTACTATGGTCAGAAGAAAAAAAAATTAATATCTGACTATGTAATGCTGTTTGCAAAGGCCACAAGGTCTCTTTGTATTCTCTACAGCTGCCATATTGAAATGAGTTGGTTTTGGGAATGTGCAATGAATTAGTGTGTACATATTTTTCAACATGAAATAAGCATGTAAGCAGAGTACCTTTTACATTATACATTACCATGGATGTTTTAAAAAAGTATATAATTATAATATTTCTATAAATGTTACTTAAATGTGTACATAAGCTATTTCTTTACTCTATAAAGAGGGCATAGATATAACCTTAATCTGTAGGCAGTGAACCTATCAAAAGCATGGTTTCTACATTACCATAGCTAACATTACCATGGGCCATGATAAATGCATTCAACTATGGTAATGTTATAAATACATGGTAATGTTTTACCCACTAATATAATTCTGTCTAACATCTGCTTCTACAAGCTAGTGCTCAAAATTATTAAGTATATAAGTTTAAAACTTGAATTAGGTTAAATAATTAATTTTGACCAAATAAAAGAAATTCTATCATGGATAAGGGTACCTAACTTAACTATTCGCATACAAATGATTTCAGGGGCACAATATGGTTTACTGTACATTTGCATATGAAATATTCAGAAGGTTCTTTAGGTGCTACTTAGCTTGTAATATTTAGATAAACACTGTTCATTCTTCCTTATGGTTTTCATTTTATTTTCATAGGACTTAGCTATGGCGAAGAAAAATCAAAACAAAATAACAGAGGCAGAGAAATTAAGATTGAAAAATAAGTGTGAACGAAAAAGAAGAGAAAGAATAAAAAATGATCCAAAGGCATACAAAGAAGCTTTGAAAAAGAGAAAGATAGGTATTTAAAGAGAAAAAAAGTAGGCCAGTGGCCTATTTCATAAAACTACAAGTCTACAAGTTACTAGTTACAAGTTACAAGGGAATTTCTTACAAGTGTGAATCTGAAGTGTTTCACAAAGAAAGTTGCTTGACTTGTAGAAGTTGGTGCACTTGTACACATACCTACAAGTTTACGAGTCAGCTGTTTATTGTTCGTGTTTTGATTATGTAACGAATTTGTAGGTTATAGTTGCGAAGTATATGCTGATAAAAATGATTTCATTGACAGCATTTACAAATGTTTTGATACATCTGTGTACTGTTGCTTTGGAAATACCATGCATATCTCCAACTGCATGGTACTGTCCGCCATTTCCCAACAAATGTAGAGAGACAAATATTTGTTCCCTTGCAGATAACGATTTATTTCTTAGTGTAGGGTGATACAATATATGACCTATATCTTGTACTAGCTCCTCCAGTTTAACAGCACTCATATGGAACATTTCGTTATAATCAAATACCATGCCAAGTCCCATGTTCAACCTCTCTCTAAAATTAAGTGGTCGCCTCATAACCTCAATATCTATATCATCTTCATCAGAATCGGTAAATATAATAATATCCATTGTATTCTAAGATGTTATATTATCATTCTATACACAAGCATAGACTTATTAATGATTTACAACTAATATAATTGGACTTACACAATATTCTACCTATGTATTGACACTGGTAGCAATTTCTTACAAGTTACAAATGCTTGCTAGCTACAAGTTTGTTTATGAAACAAAAACATTTATTTACTTGTAAAATTAACTTGTAACTTGTAGCATTTCACTTGTAACTACAAGTATTTACTTGTAGCTTTATGAAACAACATTATCAAAGTTTTTACAAGTTACTAGCAAAGTTACTTGTAACTTGTAGACTTGTAGTTTTATGAAATAGGCCACAGATTAAAATGATAGATTTGACAGAATGTGAAAAAATAATCCAAAGAAAAAAATGGCGCATGAACAATCAAACCCATAGTTATAAACTAAAAGCCTTGAAATCTCTCACTACACCTCCAGCAAGTGTAGAACCACGCGAAGAAACTAGGCCAAATGATATTAGTTCACACTCTCAAACTAGTACTACTAGTGGCGTAAACAAGCAATCTCAGAATGTGCCTGTTAAGGAAAATTGTGATAATAAGCTTTCATCTGGAGGAAGTTCACGAAAGGAGGCTGGATATTGCCGTATCAAACGGGACAGGGCTAAGGTATATCGCCGCCTGGCAATCGCAGAGAAAGAAATTAAGAAATTGAAGACAACAGTGGAACGTTATAAGAAAAGATATTCTAGATCTGAAGATAAATCTAAAAAAACAAAAGAGCTAACTCTAAAAGTAAAGTGAAGGAAATCGTAAAGAAACAGGTAGTATCTCATGAAGTGAAAAGAAGACTTTTATTTGGAACAGCAATTGAAAATGAACTTGCTCACAGTTACCGAAGAATGAAAGCTTACAAGGAAAAGCAAGTATTTCGAAAATCATTTCTGGGCGGATTTTGAAAAAATATAGATGTCTAAATGTAGCTCAACGATTTTTGTCATATAAAAGATTGTCAAGACTGAAAAAAATGGAAAGAAGTTCTCTTGTTTACGAAAGAAATTCCCATGCAGTGAATGCGTATATTCTGAATTTGGAAAATAATATACAAGAGTTTAAGGAAAAGTATGAATATTCAAGGGTTTGTCCAGGGAAAAATGATGTGATTGTCTTGAAAAGCAACGAGACATCAAAAAGGTATCTCAATGACTGTCTGAGAAACCTCCACACGAAGTTTTGCAAAACCACTGGCATGAAAATAAGTTATTCAACATTTTGTTGATACCGTCCACAATGGATAGTCGAAGCCAAAGCTCAAAGTAGAGATACCTGCTGCATCATTACAAAATTCTGACAGAAAAAAAAACCAAATAAAGTTATACAGAAGATCATGTGTCCAGAACCAAAAGAGGAATGTTTTTTGAAAAGCTGCAGTAATTGCAAAGAAAAAGTACCACCTTACAGAGATTCTGACTTAGCACAGCCAATTTCATACAAAAAAAGGATGAACAGAAAAGAAGAAAGGGAAAATTCAACAACTAAAATGAAAATATTGGTTCAAAGAACAATCAAAGAAACTATCAACCTGATAACAGCTGCAGAACTGGGTCCATATGCAATAATGGCACATCTGCTAACTATTTTGAAAACATTTGTGACAGATAAAATAAGTGAAATGCACTTTATTAGTGACAGTCCTGCAACACAATACAAAAATAAGTTATTCTTTCAGCTTATCGGAACTGTAATTCCCTCAAACTTTCCAAATGTCATCAACATTTCTTGGAACTACACTGAAGCTGGGCACGGCAAGGGTGCACCTGATGGTGTAGGTGCGACTTTGAAGAGGACAGCAGACCGAATGGTAGCTCAGAACAAAGACATGGAATTGTTTGAAAGTTTTGCCCGAGCTTTGAAGGATAACATTACAGGGATATACATAAGGAGCATAAGTGAACATGAAATTATGCGAATGAAAACTGAAAATGAAGAGTGTATGACTACATTGGCTACCTTCAAAGGTACTATGAAAGTACACCAAATCAGATGGACTGCAAGTTATCCTAGAGTCCTGAAACTCAAGTCTTTAAGTTGTTTTGAATCTAATGGAGACTGTAATCATTACAACCTTGGCCATGTGAACATTTCAAAAAATTTTGAAGGTATTGTAAAAAATAAGGCAAACTAAACCGGTAATCTAAGCAAACAAAATGTTGTGAAGGCTGCTTCTACAACTGCTGAAATGGGTAAATATGAAATTTATCAAGTAAATGTTTATTGTATGGTAATTTTTAAATAGTAGGAATACACCTGGAGGAAAGGAACAAGTTCTGTCCAATAATATCTGTTAAAATTGTAAAATATAGAACACTATAAGATAATGAATGCCACTAAATACAGGAGAAGTTGTTGATATTATCAAGGATGAAGTATCAAGTTTTGTGAAAGTGAATGCCATGGAACCTTCTGGCATCAAAAACTATTTCAGATGGCCACACCGTGAAGACATTCATACCTACCCATATTCTGATATTATACGGAAAATCAGTCCACCTAATCCATGTGATAGCCGTGGAAGCCAGTTCAAGTTTGACTTTTAAAATCTATAGAAACATTGTTTAGTATCAGATATTACACAACATTGATTTAGCAATTATGAAATACGTAGTTATTTAAGAGATGTTATGGCTTCAGATAGACCATGTTTGTTATTTTTATTTTATTTTAAAATACAGTGCATTTGTGTGTACAATATAGCACGAAGAGTAATGGTAGGCTTAGTAATATGTATTACATTTTGTAATATGTATTACATTTTGTAATATGTACCATGGTAACCTTAAATGTATTTTTCTAAAATATTTTTATTATTTTTATATATATATACACATTGTACATTGTTCGCATGTTGCATTTATATATTTAATAACTTATAACATTTACTATATGTATTTTTTTTTTTTTTAATTTTATTGAACATTACCATGGATAACTGATACATTACCATGGAGCTATAAATTAAGAAATAATTTTTACATATAATAAATATGACGTTCGATTTTGGCTACTAATTGGAATGAGTCTACCATGACCATGTACACAACTGAATTTTTTTTTAAATTTTAGGAGCTACTTGTTGAGTAAAATCAATGAACCAAATATGCCACTTTCGTGAGAATGACCCTTATAAGATGTGTTCAAAAATATTTTTGCTATCATAGTGATTTATTTGGCACACCAATACACTTAATATGTCCACCGGTGTTAATGTAAGCAAATATATTTAGGTTAATACCGCCACACACAGACAACTTCAACACCAACACGCCAAAAGAAGTTAAACTCAGAGCGGTAAGAAACATTGTAATTACTGCAACCAAACATTGCACAAACTTTTCTAGCCATAATAAATAACCACAACTGCAGAGAATTTGGAAAAATTTTACATTCTAAATGGCCAAAATACCCTTATCACAAATGCACTAACGCAAGTAGGATCAAGCGCTGCCGCTAGAATGTGTTGAATAACATGTAGCTCATTTTGATGACTGTCCTATTTATTTTAATACAATATTTGTTGTAGGTCTTGATTATCATAATTTAGACTAAAATTCTAACCGGTCAGGTTTGGTATGTTATATAGTCTACCGGTTTTCCAATAGTTAAAATTGAGACTCTTTGGGATCAATTTTTCCCTGTATCAAGGGGTAGACTACAGTCCCGTCTGATCTGGTCTATTTTGCGATACCAGTATTTTGTTTCTCATAATTTACCACTTTTCACCTAACTTTTGTTTTACGGCTTCATGAAGTTTTATAAAATCAAGAGCACACCATGTAATTTCACACCACATCTACAGACATAATTTTTTAAATAATGAAATAATGAATTATATTGCAAAATAAACTAGAGCAGGGGCATTATTGTCTAGTCTACAACCTGCAAAAAGTTTAGAATTCAAAAATTAAATAAGTGAAAAAAATGTTTATAGTTCCCCCCCAAAACCCCCATATTCCAGTACATCCCATAAGAATATGGCAGTGGTAACGAGGTAACCAACGCCATATTGACAATATAATCAGCATTGGTACCGTATTTTGGGGTTAAGTGATACAGGAGGGTGAAGTGATACAAAACTTTCAATTTTATGAGAAAAAAAATTTCCCAAGCACAGATGTCTCTACAATCACAAAACAACAATGCACTGTATTCATCAAAGCATGTTCTATATCTTTGGAAAATCAGCTTGGTGTTCCCACCTTTTTCTTGCCCAGTAGAGAGGTTATAATCAGAGTTCTGTTTATGTGTTTTATTTAGTTGACATTGGATCTAACATATTTGCTGTATTTACTACAAAAAATAACTACTGTAGCCAGGTAAGATACATTGTTTAGCAACATTACTTGATATTTATATTTTGTTCCGTAAATTTATTTTTGAATATTAAGGTATTATTTGTTTTATGAACACTTTAAGTGGTGAAGTGATACACTGTCTCACTTCATCCCAACAAGTATTTTTAGTTTATTTTATAAATTATTTGTCTTTGTTCCAGAGCGAAATAATGCCGAGACACTACAAAATACCACCGGGGTCAAAGCCTTATGTACCTGTCAATTTAGAAAATCTGGAAAAGGCTGTTCAAGAAGTGAAAAACAGAAAATTTCATTCAGAGAAGCAGCTAAAAAATACAACATTGATAAGATGAAGATTTACAGAAAATTTAAAAACATTAAACAGAGAAAATATGGAGGACAGACAACGTTAAGTGATGTTGAAGAAACTATTTTGAAAGGTAAGGCTAAGTGTTTGATCTTATGGACTATAATTATTTCAAAGATAGGGCTTGACTTCATCTGTACCTACCTAATTCATATTTTTTTTGTTTCAGAGAAACTGATCATTCTTGGAGAATGGGGATTTCCAAAGACATATATGGATCTACGATTTTTTGTGAAAGGGTATTTGGATTCTTTGGGAAGGCATATTCGTAAGTTCAAGAACAACCTTCCTGGATATGACTGGGTTGTTTCATTTTTGCGAAGGAATAAAAACAAATTAACTGCAAGAATGTCAGAAAATATCAAGAGAGCACAGGCAGCTGTATCTACAGACACATTAAACGAGTATTTCAATAACCTTGAAATAACAATGAGTGGTGTACATCCTATGAGTGTTGTAAATTTTGATGAGACTAATCTTACTGATGACCCAGGGAGTAAGAAGATTATTTGCAGGAGAGGTAAAAATCACCCAGAGAACATAACAGACTATACAAAGTCATCAACATCACTGATGTTTTCCTGTAGCGGAAAAGGAACTCTTCTTCCCATTTACGTAGTTCATAAAGCAGAAAATCGATATGACTCTTGGAGAAATGGAGGCCCCACAGGGACAAGATGTACGAAAATGGATGTACGAAAATGGGTGGTTCGATCAAAAAAATTTTGAGGAGTGGTTTTTTACTATCTCACTACCTTATCTTCGAAAACAGCCTGGCCCCAGGGTATTAATTGGATATATTCTTAGCAGCCATTTCTCTGAAGCAGTCTTAAGATCATGTTTTGAGAACAATATAACTTTTACAACTTTACCAAAATATTCAACACACTATGCGCAGCCATTAGATGTGGCCTTTTTTCGGCCGCTAAAATCTGAGTGGAGAAAACTTCTCCAATCTTGGCGAAACCAGGGAAACCGTGTAAGTTTAAGCAAAGTCCACCTCCTTGTCTTCTCAAGAAGTTTGTAGACAGTATTCAGAACACTGCTACAGAAAACATGAAAAGTGGATTCAGGAAAT